>NC_079402.1:127500-270000 GCF_029220125.1 Pseudoliparis swirei | reverse complement strand
TCTCTGGACCCTCAGGCTGCTCTCTGGACCCTCAGGCTGCTCTGTGGACCTCAGGCTGCTCTGTGGACCTCAGGCTGCTCTATGGACCTCAGGCTGCTCTCTGGACCTCAGGCTGCTCTCTGGACCCTCAGGCTGCTCTGTGGACCTCAGGCTGCTCTCTGGACCCTCATGATGCTCTGTGGACCTCAGGCTGCTCTCTGGACCCTCAGGCTGCTCTGTGGACCTCAGGCTGCTCTCTGGACCCTCAGGCTGCTCTGTGGACCCTCAGGCTGCTCTCTGGACCCTCAGGCTGCTCTGTGGACCCTCAGGCTGCTCTGTGGACCCTCAGGCTGCTCTGTGGACCTCAGGCTGCTCTCTGGACCCTCAGGCTGCTCTCTGGACCCTCAGGCTGCTCTGTGGACCTCAGGCTGCTCTGTGGACCTCAGGCTGCTCTCTGGACCCTCAGGCTGCTCTGTGGACCTCAGGCTGCTCTCTGGACCCTCATGCTGCTCTGTGGACCCTCAGGCTGCTCTGTGGACCTCAGGCTGCTCTGTGGACCTCAGGCTGCTCTGTGGACCTCAGGCTGCTCTCTGGACCCTCAGGCTGCTCTCTGGACCCTCAGGCTGCTCTGTGGACCTCAGGCTGCTCTCTGGACCCTCAGGCTGCTCTGTGGACCTCAGGCTGCTCTCTGGACCCTCATGCTGCTCTGTGGACCTCAGGCTGCTCTGTGGACCCTCAGGCTGCTCTGTGGACCCTCAGGCTGCTCTCTGGACCTCAGGCTGCTCTGTGGACCTCAGGCTGCTCTCTGGACCCTCAGGCTGCTCTGTGGACCTCAGGCTGCTCTGTGGACCTCAGGCTGCTCTCTGGACCCTCAGGCTGCTCTGTGGACCTCAGGCTGCTCTGTGGACCTCAGGCTGCTCTGTGGACCTCAGGCTGCTCTGTGGACCTCAGGCTGCTCTCCGGACCCTCAGGCTGCTCTCCGGACCCTCAGGCTGCTCTCCGGACCCTCAGGCTGCTCTCCGGACCCTCAGGCTGCTCTCCGGACCCTCAGGCTGCTCTGTGGACCCTCAGGCTGCTCTGTGGACCTCAGGCTGCTCTGTGGACCTCAGGCTGCTCTCTGGACCTCAGGCTGCTCTGTGGACCCTCAGGCTGCTCTCTGGACCTCAGGCTGCTCTGTGGACCTCAGGCTGCTCTCTGGACCTCAGGCTGCTCTCTGGACCTCAGGCTGCTCTCTGGACCTCAGGCTGCTCTGGACCTCAGGCTGCTCTGGACCTCAGGCTGCTCTCTGGACCTCAGGCTGCTCTGTGGACCTCAGGCTGCTCTCTGGACCCTCAGGCTGCTCTGTGGACCCTCAGGCTGCTCTGTGGACCTCAGGCTGCTCTGTGGACCTCAGGCTGCTCTCTGGACCCTCAGGCTGCTCTGTGGACCCTCAGGCTGCTCTGTGGACCTCAGGCTGCTCCTGGACCCTCAGGCTGCTCTGTGGACCCTCAGGCTGCTCTGTGGACCTCAGGCTGCTCTGTGGACCCTCAGGCTGCTCTCTGGACCTCAGGCTGCTCTCTGGACCTCAGGCTGCTCTGTGGACCTCAGGCTGCTCTGTGGACCCTCAGGCTGCTCTGTGGACCTCAGGCTGCTCTGTGGACCTCAGGCTGCTCTGTGGACCTCAGGCTGCTCTGTGGACCTCAGGCTGCTCTCTGGACCCTCAGGCTGCTCTGTGGACCTCAGGCTGCTCTCTGGACCCTCAGGCTGCTCTGTGGACCTCAGGCTGCTCTGTGGACCTCAGGCTGCTCTATGGACCTCAGGCTGCTCTCTGGACCTCAGGCTGCTCTCCTCAGGCTGCTCTCTGGACCTCAGGCTGCTCTGTGGACCTCAGGCTGCTCTGGACCTCAGGCTGCTCTGTGACCTCAGGCTGCTCTGTGGACCTCAGGCTGCTCTGTGGACCTCAGGCTGCTCTGTGGACCTCAGGCTGCTCTAGGACCTCAGGCTGCTCTGTGGACCTCAGGCTGCTCTGTGGACCTCAGGCTGCTCTGTGGACCTCAGGCTGCTCTGTGGACCCTCAGGCTGCTCTGTGGACCCTCAGGCTGCTCTGTGGACCCTCAGGCTGCTCTGTGGACCCTCAGGCTGCTCTGACCTCAGGCTGCTCTGGACCTCAGGCTGCTCTGTGGACCCTCAGGCTGCTCTGTGGACCCTCAGGCTGCTCGACCTCAGGCTGCTCTCCGGACCCTCAGGCTGCTCGGACCTCAGGCTCTCCGGACCCTCAGGCTGCTCTCCGGACCCTCAGGCTGCTCTCCGGACCCTCAGGCTGCTCTCCGGACCCTCAGGCTGCTCTCCGGACCCTCAGGCTGCTCTCCGGACCCTCAGGCTGCTCTCCGGACCCTCAGGCTGCTCTGTGGACCCTCAGGCTGCTCTGTGGACCCTCAGGCTGCTCTGTGGACCCTCAGGCTGCTCTGTGGACCCTCAGGCTGCTCTGTGGACCCTCAGGCTGCTCTGTGGACCCTCAGGCTGCTCTGTGGACCTCAGGCTGCTCTGTGGACCCTCAGGCTGCTCTGTGGACCCTCAGGCTGCTCTGTGGACCCTCAGGCTGCTCTCTGGACCCTCAGGCTGCTCTGTGGACCCTCAGGCTGCTCTCTGGACCCTCAGGCTGCTCTCTGGACCCTCAGGCTGCTCTCTGGACCCTCAGGCTGCTCTCTGGACCTCCAGGACCTCGAGTCCCCTGAGGAGTCAACTACATCATAAAGTAAACAAGTCACTTCCAACATGAAAAACACTTTTATTTGAAGTATTGACTATGAAATCGGATTCTTCATTACGACACAGAGAGAAGAAGGCCTAAGCTGGGAACCCAAAACATTAAAAACAGTATCAACAGCCGTCTGCATAGAGGTCAAAGGTCAACCTTTAGAGCGTTTCACCCACTCCATTATTACACGATGCTTATAGAACAACAGAAACACAGAAGTCCCTCATTAAATAAAAAACTCTAAATAAAACTTTAAGTCCATCCAGCACAAAGAGGTCACGGGGTCCAGAGAAGATACATGAACACATCACTGTACATTCCAATCAAACATCATTCATTTATACAAAGTACCAAATCGCAGATCAAATTATCGTGACATGTTGAGAGCCTTCTTGCGTCTCATTGGACGACACAGAGCTCGTTGCTGGACTGAGAGTCTCCGGTCCCGTCTGGGTTCCTGTGAGTCCTGCTGTGCTGGTCCGGTCCCTGGTCCGGCTCGTAGGCCCGGGGCTCCAGACTCTGCCTCAGCTCCATGAGCAGCTCTTTGCCGTCGCTGGATGGCAGGTTCCCCAGGTAGTACTGCGGGGCCAGCTCCATGAGCCTGCAGGGGGGGGGGGGGGGGAGTCCTTTAGAGGCTGCAGGACCCGGACCATGAAGGACCAGTTCAACATTCAGAAGATATGATCAACTCGACCAGGGGCGTCACACGTGTTCAGCACACGAGCTCCTGATGAAATGACCACCTATGGGGGGGGGGGGGGACCCCTGAACTAGATCATAGACCACATGATCGTAGACCACATAGACCACATGATCGTAGACCACATAGTAGACCACATGATCGTAGACCACATGATCGTAGAACACATGATCGTAGACCACATGGTAGACCACATGATCGTAGACCACATGATCGTAGACCACATGGTAGACCACATGATCGTAGACCACATGATCGTAGACCACATGATCAGATGGTACCACATGATCGTAGACCACATGGTCGTAGACCACATGATCGTAGACCACATGATCGTAGACCACATGATCGTAGACCACATGGTAGACCACATGATCGTAGACCACATGGTCGTAGACCACATGATCGTAGACCACATGATCGTAGACCACATGATCGTAGACCACATGGTAGACCACATGGTGAGGTATCTAGTTGTTGACTATGGTCGTAGACCACATGGTAGACCACATGGTAGACCACATGGTAAGGTATCTAGTTGTTGACTATGGTCGTAGACCACATGGTAGACCACATGGTGAGGTATCTAGTTGTTGACTATGGTCGTAGACCACATGGTAGACCATATGGTAGACCACATGGTGAGGTATCTAGTTGTTGACTATGGTCGTAGACCACATGGTAGACCACATGGTAGACCACATGGTGAGGTATCTAGTTGTTGACTATGGTCGTAGACCACATGGTAGACCACATGGTGAGGTATCTAGTTGTTGACTATGGTCGTAGACCACATGGTGAGGTATCTAGTTGTTGACTATGGTCGTAGACCACATGGTAGACCATATGGTAGACCACATGGTGAGGTATCTAGTTGTTGACTATGGTCGTAGACCACATGGTAGACCACATGGTGAGGTATGGTTGCTCACAGACTGGAGGACGTTATGAGGTTACAGCGGTTGAAGGAACTGAAGCTAAACACGTGATCCAGAACAACAGACTCACATCTGGGGGTGGACCTCGGAGGCGATGCGGATGCAGTTGTCCCTGGAGACGGTGAACTCGTGGTACAGAACCCAGCTCGGGGGTCTGGGGCACGGCCGGCGGCACAGGTAGGACGAGAAGGGATGCAGGTGAGCCACATGGCGGTGAGTCAGCAGGAGGTAGTTACCTGAGCCATCCACATCATGAGCCACCTGAGGAGACAACAGACTGCATCACAGACCGAGAGACTAGAGTCCACAGAGACTAGAGTCCACAGACAGACTAGAGTCCACAGACTGAGACTAGAGTCCACAGACAGAGACTAGAGTCCACCGACAGACTAGAGTCCACCGACAGAGACTAGAGTCCACAGACAGACTAGAGTCCACAGACTGAGACTAGAGTCCACAGACTGAGACTAGAGTCCACAGACAGAGACTAGAGTCCACAGACAGACTAGAGTCCACAGAGACTAGAGTCCACAGACAGACTAGAGTCCACAGACAGACTAGAGTCCACAGACAGAGACTAGAGTCCACAGACAGACTAGAGTCCACAGACAGACTAGAGTCCACAGACTGAGATTAGAGTCCACAGACAGAGACTAGAGTCCACAGACAGAGACTAGAGTCCACAGACAGAGACTAGAGTCCACAGACTGAGACTAGAGTCCACAGACTGAGACTAGAGTCCACAGACAGAGACTAGAGTCCACAGACAGACTAGAGTCCACAGAGACTAGAGTCCACAGACAGACTAGAGTCCACAGACAGAGACTAGAGTCCACAGACAGAGACTAGAGTCCACAGACAGAGACTAGAGTCCACAGACAGAGACTAGAGTCCACAGACAGAGACTAGAGTCCACAGACAGAGACTAGAGTCCACAGAGAGACTAGAGTCCACAGACAGAGACTAGAGTCCACAGACAGAGACTAGAGTCCACAGACAGAGACTAGAGTCCACAGACAGAGACTAGAGTCCACAGACAGAGACTATAGTCCACAGACAGAGACTAGAGTCCACAGACAGACTAGAGTCCACAGACAGACTAGAGTCCACAGACAGACTAGAGTCCACAGACAGAGACTAGAGTCCACAGACAGACTAGAGTCCACAGAGACTAGAGTCCACAGACAGAGACTAGAGTCCACAGACAGACTAGAGTCCACAGACAGACTAGAGTCCACAGAGACTAGAGTCCACAGACAGACTAGAGTCCACAGAGACTAGAGTCCACAGAGACTAGAGTCCACAGACAGAGACTAGAGTCCACAGACAGACTAGAGTCCACAGACAGAGACTAGAGTCCACAGACAGACTAGAGTCCACAGAGACTAGAGTCCACAGACAGACTAGAGTCCACAGACAGAGACTAGAGTCCACAGACAGAGACTAGAGTCCACAGACAGAGACTAGAGTCCACAGACAGAGACTAGAGTCCACAGACAGAGACTAGAGTCCACAGACAGACTAGAGTCCACAGAGACTAGAGTCCACAGACAGAGACTAGAGTCCACAGACAGAGACTAGAGTCCACAGACAGACTAGAGTCCACAGACAGAGACTAGAGTCCACAGACAGAGACTAGAGTCCACAGACAGACTAGAGTCCACAGACAGAGACTAGAGTCCACAGACAGACTAGAGTCCACAGAGACTAGAGTCCACAGACAGACTAGAGTCCACAGACAGACTAGAGTCCACAGACAGACTAGAGTCCACAGACAGACTAGAGTCCACAGAGAGACTAGAGTCCACAGACAGAGACTAGAGTCCACAGACAGAGACTAGAGTCCACAGACAGAGACTAGAGTCCACAGACAGAGACTAGAGTCCACAGACAGACTAGAGTCCACAGAGACTAGAGTCCACAGACAGAGACTAGAGTCCACAGACAGAGACTAGAGTCCACAGACAGAGACTAGAGTCCACAGACAGAGACTAGAGTCCACAGACAGACTAGAGTCCACAGACAGAGACTAGAGTCCACAGAGACTAGAGTCCACAGACAGAGACTAGAGTCCACAGACAGACTAGAGTCCACAGAGACTAGAGTCCACAGACAGAGACTAGAGTCCACAGACAGAGACTAGAGTCCACAGAGACTAGAGTCCACAGACAGAGACTAGAGTCCACAGAGACTAGAGTCCACAGACAGACTAGAGTCCACAGACAGAGACTAGAGTCCACAGACAGACTAGAGTCCACAGAGACTAGAGTCCACAGACAGAGACTAGAGTCCACAGACAGAGACTAGAGTCCACAGAGACTAGAGTCCACAGACAGACTAGAGTCCACAGACAGAGACTAGAGTCCACAGACAGAGACTAGAGTCCACAGAGACTAGAGTCCACAGACAGAGACTAGAGTCCACAGACAGAGACTAGAGTCCACAGAGACTAGAGTCCACAGACAGAGACAACAGGGGTTTACTTTGAGGAAGAAGCCGGAGATGAGGGCGCGCTTGATATTCGTGCAGTTGTCCTGGCATCCGAACGCAGGAGGAGAAACAGGAAGCTCTATTCGCTGCATCACCTCCAGTAGCTCCGCCCTGATCACCACAGCCAATCGCAAGGCAGTGTGACTGAGGAAGTTTGTCGTGCACCACGCCTCATCCTGATTATCTGCAACCAGCACACAGAGACCAGGTCTACGTTCTGAAGCCTCAATGCAGGCCTCTCCCTGTGAGCCCTGCTGAGGACTGTCCTCTGATGTGTCCAGTGAGGAGACGCCTGAAAGCAACCAGCTCGGCCCGGAGCAACATACGTACGCTCTGTGAAGACGTTGTAGATGTGGATGAGGGTCATGTGGTCTCCCTCTGGGTGCATCAGGGGTCTCCAGCAGGAGACGGCAGCCTCCTCCCGGTCGGCTTCTGCTGTCACAAAGCAGGACGGAGCTGGGGACGAGAGACACCAGAGGACGTCAATGTGGAGCCACTTATTTACATCAGGACGGCATTTCAGTGGTCGTCACATCTCCTGGGATGTGACCATGTCATCGTCATGGTTTTCCTCGTCTTTACCCGTTAGCATGGCGGCTACAGTGAGCAGCTCGTCCACACAGTCGTACTCGCAGGCGGCGATCAAGGCTTTAGCCAGCGGCGGCTCCAGTGGCAGCTCGGACATGATGATGCCCACCTCGGACAGGTTCCCGTCATCGTCCAGCGCCGCCAGGTAGTCCAGGTCCTCCAGAGCCTGCATGAGAGCCTCGGGGGCTGGAATAAGAGAGACATGGAAGATACATAACTGCTCTGCACTCGACTGCAAACCAACAGGAGAGACACCACACCTACAGGTGTGTGTGTGTGTGTGTGTGTGTGTGTGTGTTGTATCATCAACAGTGAGGCTCATCGATGTGTTTCATGGAGCTCTCTGGTCAGAGGAAGACACGTCCACTCTGTGGGTCTACATGAGCTGTACTGAGCAGAAGGAGATCTAGACTAGCTGACGGGTCCTCATACGTACTACTTCAGTGAATATGTTAGGACACTTGTTCCGAAACATCCTTTTAAAGAACCACAGGACATCTCAGTACTCAGGACAGAACTAGACTGTAACCCAACAGCTCAGACCTGATAAAAGATCTGATCCAAAACCTGGTTGACCCATCAGACTCATGACCAGACCGGGGAACTCTAATCCACAGAAATCGTGGGGCCACGTCCACTGCAGGAACTATCCCAGCTGACCCAGAACCTTTTGAGAAACTAACGCTTTAAAGGAACTAGGAACTACATTAAGACATGTAGAACAGGAGTAAAGCCAGCCCATGCTGGTGTGGTAGTGCCTTCTGATTGGTCAAGCATGGTGTTGCCTCATCCTCTCGACAGCTTCATTTACTAAACTATATTTATTATTTATTCATGTGAACAATAAAGTTATGTTGTCTGCTTCCCAACTAATAAAGAGAGATAAAGAGTCTCTTTTGCCTCTTTGGTCACTTGAGAAGACTCAGAAACCAAGACGAGTCTTTAAATCAAGGCCCCTTCCCACTTCATGCCCCCTAATTCTGGTCCCCTTGATCCCTACACTACCCCTACTTCTGGTCCCGTTAATCCCTACACTACCCCCTACTTCTGGTCCCCTTGATCCCTACACTACCCCCTACTTCTGGTCCCGTTAATCCCTACACTACCCCCTACTTCTGGTCCCCTTGATCCCGACACTACCCCCTACTTCTGGTCCCCTTGATCCCGACACTACCCCCTACTTCTGGTCCCCTTGATCCCAACACTACCCCCTACTTCTGGTCCCCTTGATCCCTACACTACCCCCTACTTCTGGTCCCCTTGATCCCGACACTACCCCCTACTTCTGGTCCCCTTGATCCCTACACTACCCCCTACTTCTGGTCCCCTTGATCCCTACACTACCCCCTACTTCTGGTCCCCTTGATCCCTACACTACCCCCTACTTCTGGTCCTCTTGATCCCCATGGTGGACACTGGGTGAGTGCGTAGTGTTTGCTCAGTCTCTCCATGACACCCCTCTCTGTCATACATGACGTGAGTAGATGATCTTCTGGACCATCTCAACTCTAAACCTCTAAAGGTTGTTGCTGAAGAGCTGCTTCTGCTCAGCAACGGGCACCACGAGCCTTACAGGCCGCTTTAAAGAGTCCAGAAACAGCTTAAAGAGTCTCCACAAATATTACAATCCTTCCAATGTTAATGTCAATGAAGAATCAATGATCTGTCTTCAGAGAATAATAAAAGGCACACACAGTTTGTGACTGAGGTCAACCCAAAGAACTAACGAGTCCTTCATTCTACAGGGTGATGTAATATGAGAATGAAGCAGACCCTCAGTGGTTCCTGAGCAGGTGAAGAACACGTCTCAGTCTCACTTTGATGAATCATGAACCTCACACCTCTTGAAGAATCGCAGTCCACTTAAAAAACAAGCTAACCTGAATGCATCTGTACTAAATAACTTTAAACCCATATCATATCAAATGGGTGTTTGACACTGGTTTGGTCTCTCTACCGAGGTCCTGAATCAGAGTCCTGAGAGACTAGAGCATGTAGTATTTAATCTGGCTTCATAGAACACCTGGGATCTCATATTAAACCAATTAGTAGCTGGGTGCTACAAAATGTGCTAAATGAGGGAGACACTTAAGAAATTGTTTTTGAAAATAAAAAAAGAATAAAATGAAGTTAAAGACCTTCAGACCTCCGTTCAGTCTCATCATACCTCAGAGACTACACAGCCTCCTCCCACCTTCATCTTCTTAGATGAAGAGTATTGTACATATAGCTGCATACATATGACATTACTCTCTGCATTGACCTATCCTTAGATATTAAGGAGCAACTGGAGATTCAGTGTCTTGCTCAAGGACACTTCCACATGGGGAGAGTGGGGATGGAACCGGGGACCTCCCCATGAGATGTGCTCCAAGACAACATCAGGCAGCTCTGGCTGCTCCAAGGTTCTGGTCCATGAATACTCCAGCGTTGAGGTTCTAGATGCTCATCAGACCTCCTGACCCGGGACACCTATTCCTTGGGCTACAACCGAACTCAGCATACGAGCTGAAGACCTGATCCACATTGCTCTTCATCGCTGATCCATATTGCTCTTCATCGCTGATCCACATTGCTCTTCATCGCTGATCCACATTGCTCTTCATCACTGATCCACATTGCTCTTCATCACTCCAGGGACGCATTCACGATAACAGACTGACCAGGTGAAGACAAGACCAGCTGATTTAGACATGTCTACATGCAGAGGAAGTATTCAGACCCCTTTCAAGGTTCACTCTTTGTTTCATTGCAGCTCAAATCTAAAAGTTCATGTTTTGTCTCATGAACGTCTCTCAGCTCCATCTGGACAGGAGACACACACATCTACAAATGTTGCATCTCATAACATATCAGAAGTTCAGGGGTACCGGGTCTGTCCAGGAACTTGCACTGCCCCATGTCGGCGATGTCCAGCCTCTTGAGCAGCAGCACCAAGTGGCTCAGGTCCTCCTCCAGGACGCCTGGACACCGGGCCTCCTCCATCCCACCGGCATACAGGGACTGGGGGTAGAGGCGCAGGCACAGCCCTGGAGAGCACCAGGAGCAGCCAGGGAACAATCAGGGAACAGTCAGGGAACAGTCATGGAACAGTCATGGAACATACAGGGAACAGTCATGGAACATACAGGGAACAGTCAGGGAACAGCCAGGGAACATACATGGAACATACAGGGAACAGTCATAGAACAGTCAAGGAACAGCCAGGGAACAGTCAGGGAACATTCAGGGAACAGCCAGGGAACAGTCATGGAACATACATGGAACAGTCAGCAAACAGTCATGGAACAGTCAGGGAACATACAGGGAACAGTCAGGGAACAGTCATGGAACAGTCAGGGAACATACATGGAACAGTCATGGAACATACAGGGAACATACAGGGAACAGTCAGGGAACAGCCAGGGAACATACATGGAACATACAGGGAACAGTCATAGAACAGTCAAGGAACAGCCAGGGAACAGTCATGGAACAGTCAGGGAACAGTCATGGAACATACAGGGAACAGTCATGGAACAGCCAGGGAACAGTCATGGAACATACAGGGAACAGTCATGGAACAGTCAAGGAACAGCCAGGGAACAGTCATGGAACATACAGGGAACAGCCAGGGAACATACAGGGAACAGTCATAGAACAGTCAAGGAACAGCCAGGGAACAGTCAGGGAACATTCAGGGAACAGTCATGGAACATACATGGAACAGTCAGCAAACAGTCAGCAAACAGTCATGGAACAGTCAGGGAACAGTCAGGGAACAGTCATGGAACAGTCAGGGAACATACAGGGAACAGTCATGGAACATACAGGGAACAGTCATGGAACATACATGGAACAGTCAGCAAACAGTCATGGAACAGTCAGGGAACATACAGGGAACAGTCAGGGAACAGTCATAGAACAGTCAAGGAACAGCCAGGGAACAGTCAGGGAACATTCAGGGAACAGCCAGGGAACAGTCATGGAACATACATGGAACAGTCAGCAAACAGTCATGGAACAGTCAGGGAACATACAGGGAACAGTCAGGGAACAGTCATGGAACAGTCAGGGAACATACATGGAACAGTCATGGAACATACAGGGAACATACATGGAACATACAGGGAACAGTCATAGAACAGTCAAGGAACAGCCAGGGAACAGTCAGGGAACATTCAGGGAACAGCCAGGGAACAGTCATGGAACATACATGGAACAGTCAGCAAACAGTCATGGAACAGTCAGGGAACATACAGGGAACAGTCATGGAACAGTCAGGGAACATACATGGAACAGTCATGGAACATACAGGGAACATACATGGAACATACAGGGAACAGTCAGGGAACAGTGATAGAACAGTCAAGGAACAGCCAGGGAACAGTCATGGAACATACAGGGAACAGTCATGGAACAGCCAGGGAACATACAGGGAACAGTCAGTGAACATACAGGGAACAGTCATGGAACATACAGGGAACAGCCAGGGAACATACAGGGAACAGTCATGGAACAGTCAGGGAACATACATGGAACATACAGGGAACAGTCAGGGAACATACAGGGAACAGTCAGGGAACAGTCATGGAACATACAGGGAACAGTCATTGAACATACAGGGAACAGTCATGGAACAGTCAGGGAACATACAGGGAACAGTCAGGGAACATACAGGGAACAGTCAGGGAACAGCCAGGGAACAGTCATGGAACATACAGGGAACAGTCAAGGAACAGCCAGGGAACAGTCAGGGAACATACAAGGAACAGTCATGAAACAGTCAGGGAACACACATGGAAGTCATGGAACATACAGGGAACAGTCTGAACATACAGGGAACAGTCATGGAACATACAGGGAACAGCCAGGGAACATACCGGGAACAGTCATGGAACATACAGGGAACAGTCATGGAACAACCAGGGAACAGTCATGGAACAGTCAGGGAACATACGGGGAACAGTCAGGGAACAGCCAGGGAACAGTCATGGAACAGTCATGGAACATACAGGGAACAGTCATGGAACATACATGGAACATATAGGGAACAGTCATGTAACAGTCAGGGAACAGCCAGGGAACAGTCATGGAACATACAGGGAACATACAGGGAACAGAAAATTATTTAATTCCAAGATGTCATTAATAGCAAAACAATAAACAATCTGATACAGAAGCTGCCTCTAATAAAGTCTTATTGATAAGGCTGTTCTTAGTGAAGCTGCCTCTAATAAAGTCTTATTGATAAGGTTGTTCTTAGTGAGGCTGCCTCTAATAAACTCTTATTGATAAGGCTGTTCTTAGTGAGGCTGCCTCTAATAAACTCTAATTGATAAGGCTGTTCTTAGTGAAGCTGCCTCTAATAAAGTCTTATTGATAAGGCTGTTCTTAGTGAGGCTGCCTCTTATAAAGTCTTATTGATAAGGCTGTTCTTAGTGAGGCTGTCTCTAATAAAGTCTTATTGATAAGGCTGTTCTTAGTGAAGCTGCCTCTAATAAACTCTTATTGATAAGGCTGTTCTTAGTGAGGCTGCCTCTAATAAAGTCTTATTGATAAGGCTGTTCTTAGTGAGGCTGCCTCTTATAAAGTCTTATTGATAAGGCTGTTCTTAGTGAGGCTGCCTCTTATAAAGTCTTATTGATAAGGCTGTTCTTAGTGAGGCTGCCTCTAATAAAGTCTTATTGATAAGGCTGTTCTTAGTGAGGCTGCCTCTAATAAACTGATTGATAAGGCTGTTCTTAGTGAGGCTGCCTCTAATAAAGTCTTATTGATAAGGCTGTTCTTAGTGAGGCTGCCTCTAATAAAGTCTTATTGATAAGGCTGTTCTTAGTGAGGCTGCCTCTAATAAACTCTGATTGATAAGGCTGTTCTTAGTGAGGCTGCCTCTAATAAACTCTAATTGATAAGGCTGTTCTTAGTGAAGCTGCCTCTAATAAAGTCTTATTGATAAGGCTGTTCTTAGTGAGGCTGCCTCTTATAAAGTCTTATTGATAAGGCTGTTCTTAGTGAGGCTGTCTCTAATAAAGTCTTATTGATAAGGCTGTTCTTAGTGAAGCTGCCTCTAATAAACTCTTATTGATAAGGCTGTTCTTAGTGAGGCTGCCTCTAATAAAGTCTTATTGATAAGGCTGTTCTTAGTGAGGCTGCCTCTTATAAAGTCTTATTGATAAGGCTGTTCTTAGTGAGGCTGCCTCTTATAAAGTCTTATTGATAAGGCTGTTCTTAGTGAGGCTGCCTCTAATAAAGTCTTATTGATAAGGCTGTTCTTAGTGAGGCTGCCTCTAATAAACTGATTGATAAGGCTGTTCTTAGTGAGGCTGCCTCTAATAAAGTCTTATTGATAAGGCTGTTCTTAGTGAGGCTGCCTCTAATAAAGTCTTATTGATAAGGCTGTTCTTAGTGAGGCTGCCTCTAATAAACTCTGATTGATAAGGCTGTTCTTAGTGAAGCTACAGATCAATCCGAATGCCTTTGCACAGTGATTCTAGTGCATGAAGTGAAATCTCAGGGTTGAGGAAGTCTACATTCAACTCCAGCTGCTGGTAATGAGAACAGCAGCAATGACCTTTGACCTACCTGGGAGGTGGCTGTTGACCCTCTGAGTTCTCATGTCGGCCTGGTGTCTGCTGATCGTCCTCACGACCTGCGAGTTGGCTCGTATCTGTGTGTTGTAAACCTGGACACGGGACAGTTCACCTCTTCTTCAGTCTGAACCATTCGGGTTTCACTGGGCAAACAACTCTCGGAATTGTTCTTTACATTTAGTTGTTGGTAAGAAAACAAGCATATATGAAATCACTCCAAGCAGCCAATCACCAGAGACTCTCCCGACAACAGAAGCACAAGAAACAAGTGGAGCATCACTCACAGTCTGGAGCTGAAGGCCCGTGTCGATGACGTAGCGGATGGCCGGCAGGGAGAAGGAAGCCTCTGCGAGGGTATCGGAGAGAATGACCTTCCTCGTCACCCCCTGACCTCTGGCTCCCGGCACCGAGCCATCCGGGCCCTCAGAGCCGCCACTCTCCCTCAGCGGAGAACCGTGGGAGCTGGATTCGTAGACCCGCTGGGCCAGCCCACCCAGTCCAGCATGGAGGGGCAGGATCCGGAGAGGACCGAGCTGAGGACTCAGAGCGGCACACTCCCTCTCCAGCAGAGACACACACTCCTCGGCCTCCTGCACACGAGAAGGACCGCCAGCCTGTTGCTGAGTGGGACTGCATTGTGTGAGTGTGGGACTGCATTGTGTGTGTGAGTGTGACTGCATTGTGTGAGTGTGGGACTGCATTGTGTGTGTGAGTGACTGCATTGTGTGTGTGTGTGTGTGTGTGTGTGACTGCATTGTGTGTGTGTGTGTGTGTGTGTGACTGCATTGTGTGTGTGTGTGAGTGTGTGACTGCATTGTGTGAGAGTGTGACTGTGTGTGTGTGAGTGTGTGACTGCATTGTGTGTGAGAGTGTGACTGTGTGTGACTGCATTGTGTGAGTGTGACTGTGTGTGTGACTGTGTGTGTGAGTGTGTGACTGCATTGTGTGTGTGAGTGTGACTGTGTGTGTGAGACTGCATTGTGTGTGTGAGTGTGACTGTGTGTGAGACTGCATTGTGTGTGAGAGTGTGACTGTGTGTGACTGCATTGTGTGACTGTGTGTGAGTGTGTGACTGTGTGTGAGTGTGACTGCATTGTGTGTGTGACTGCATTGTGTGTGTGAGTGTGACTGTGTGTGAGAGTGTGACTGTGTGTGTGAGTGTGTGACTGCATTGTGTGTGAGTGTGACTGTGTGTGAGTGTAAGTGTGTGTGAGTGTGTCACTGCATTGTGTGTGAGAGTGTGACTGTGTGAGTGTGAGAGTGTGACTGTGTATGTGACTGCATTGTGTGTGTGAGTGTGTGTGAGTGTGTGACTGTGTGAGAGTGTGAGTGTGTGACTGTGTGAGAGTGTGACTGTGTGTGTGTGTGTGTGACTGTGTGTGTGTGAGTGTGTGACTGCATTGTGTGTGACAGTGTGACTGTGTGTGTGACTGCATTGTGTGTGTGAGTGTGACTGTGTGTGTGAGTGTGTGACTGTGTGCCTGCATTGTGTGTGTGAGTGTAAGTGTCACTGCATTGTGTGTGAGAGTGTGACTGTGTGTGTGAGAGTGTGACTGTGTGTGTGAGTGTAAGTGTGTGTGTGACTGCATTGTGTGTGTGACTGCATTGTGTGTGTGTGTGTGACTGCATTGTGTGTGTGTGACTGCATTGTGTGTGTGTGTGACTGTGTGTGAGAGTGTGACTGTGTGTGAGTGTGACTGTGTGTGTGAGTGTGTGACTGTGTGTGAGAGTGTGACTGTGTGTGTGACTGCATTGTGTGTGTGAGTGTGTGTGAGAGTGTGACTGTGTGAGTGTGTGAGAGTGTGACTGTGTGTGTGTGACTGTGTGTGTGAGTGTGTGACTGCATTGTGTGTGAGAGTGTGACTGTTTGTGTGACTGCATTGTGTGTGTGAGTGTGACTGTGTGTGAGTGTGTGACTGCATTGTGTGTGTGACTGCATTGTGTGTGTGAGTGTGACTGTGTGTGTGAGAGTGTGACTGTGTGTGTGAGAGTGTGACTGCATTGTGTGTGAGGGTGTGACTGTGTGTGAGTGTAAGTGTGTGTGAGTGTGTCACTGCATTGTGTGTGAGTGTGACTGTGTGTGTGAGTGTGACTGTGTGTGTGTGTGTGTGTGACTGCATTGTGTGTGTGTGACTGCATTGTGTGTGTGTGTGACTGTGTGTGAGAGTGTGACTGTGTGTGTGTGTGTGTGTGTGTGACTGCATTGTGTGTGTGTGACTGCATTGTGTGTGTGTGTGTGACTGTGTGTGAGAGTGTGACTGTGTGTGTGTGACTGTGTGTGTGAGTGTGTGACTGTGTGTGAGAGTGAGTGTGTGTGAGTGTGACTGTGTGTGTGTGTGTGACTGTGACTGTGTGTGTGTGTGTGTGACTGTGTGTGAGTGTGTGTGACTGTGTGTGAGAGTGTGTGACTGTGTGTGTGAGTGTGTGACTGTGTGAGAGTGTGACTGTGTGAGAGTGTGTGACTGTGTGAGAGTGTGACTGTGTGTGTGTGTGACTGCATTGTGTGTGTGAGTGTGACTGTGTGTGAGTGTGTGACTGTGTGTGTGTGTGTGTGTGACTGTGTGTGTGTGACTGCATTGTGTGTGTGACTGTGTGTGTGTGTGTGTGTGTGACTGTGTGTGTGACTGTGTGTGTGTGTGTGTGTGTGTGTGTGACTGTGTGTGTGTGTGACTGTGTGTGTGAGTGTGTGACTGTGTGTGTGACTGCATTGTGTGTGTGTGTGACTGTGTGTGAGAGTGTGACTGTGTGTGTGTGTGACTGTGTGTGTGAGTGTGTGACTGTGTGTGTGACTGTGTGTGTGTGAGTGTGTGACTGTGTGTGTGACTGCATTGTGTGTGTGTGTGACATTGTGTGTGTGAATGTGACTGTGTGTGTGTGAGTGTGTGTGTGTGACTGCATTGTGTGACTGTGACTGTGTGTGTGACTGTGTGACTGCATTGTGTGTGTGTGTGTGTGACTGTGTGTGTGTGTGACTGTGTGTGAGAGTGTGACTGTGTGTGAGTGTGTGAGAGTGTGACTGTGTGTGAGTGTGTGTGTGTGTGTGTGACTGCATTGTGTGTGTGAGTGTGACTGTGTGTGTGTGACTGTGTGTGTGTGTGTGTGACTGTGTGTGTGACTGTGTGTGTGTGTGACTGTGTGAGAGTGTGACTGTGTGTGTGAGTGTGTGACTGTGTGTGAGAGTGTGTGACTGTGTGTGTGAGTGTGTGACTGTGTGTGTGTGACTGTGTGTGAGTGTGTGACTGTGTGTGAGAGTGTGACTGTGTGTGAGTGTGTGACTGTGTGTGAGAGTGTGTGTGAGTGTGTGACTGTGTGAGAGTGAGTGTGTGTGAGTGTGACTGTGTGTGTGACTGCATTGTGTGTGTGAGTGTGTGACGGTGTGTGTGACTGTGTGAGAGTGTGACTGTGTGTGTGAGTGTGTGACTGTGAGAGTGTGACTGTGTGTGTGTGTGTGACTGTGTGTGTGTGTGACTGTGTGTGTGAGTGTGACTGTGTGTGTGACTGCATTGTGTGTGTGAGTGTGTGTGAGAGTGTGACTGTGTGTGTGAGTGTGTGACTGTGTGAGAGTGTGACTGTGTGAGAGTGTGACTGTGTGTGAGTGTGTGACTGTGTGAGAGTGTGACTGTGTGTGTGTGTGACTGCATTGTGTGTGAGAGTGAGTGTGTGACTGTGTGTGACTGTGTGACTGTGTGTGTGTGACTGTGTGTGTGACTGTGTGTGAGAGTGTGTGACTGTGTGTGAGAGTGTGTGACTGTGTGTGAGTGTGTGTGACTGTGTGTGTGACTGTGTGTGAGTGTGACTGTGTGTGTGACTGTGTGTGACTGTGTGTGTGTGTGTGTGTGTGTGTGTGTGTGACTGTGTGTGACTGTGTGTGACTGTGTGTGTGTGACTGTGTGTGTGAGTGTGTGACTGTGTGTGTGTGACTGACTGTGTGTGTGTGTGTGTGTGACTGTGTGTGTGTGACTGTGTGTGTGTGACTGTGTGTGTGTGACTGTGTGTGTGACTGTGTGTGTGACTGCATTGTGTGTGTGACTGCATTGTGTGTGTGAGTGTGACTGTGTGTGTGAGTGTGTGACTGTGTGTGAATGTGACTGTGTGTGTGTGTGTGACTGTGTGTGTGACTGCATTGTGTGTGTGACTGCATTGTGTGTGTGAGTGTGTGTGTGAGTGACTGTGTGTGACTGTGTGTGTGACTGTGTGACTGTGTGTGTGTGTGTGACTCGTCTCACTCCTCCAGACAAAGTGAACTGTCTTGTTCAGGAACAAAGCGACTTGACGAGGATCTGATCCACTTTCTGCCACCAGGTTGTGAACTCTGGAGTTCTCAGGAACCTGAGAGCTGCCGTCTGATTGGCCCTGAGCTCAGAGAACGAGACGACGGCTGAAGCATCGACAAGCTGCTCGGATTAGATTCTGGAACATTGAAAACACTTTTGTTTCATGGATCTGGATTTAGAAATGGTTGCTCTGGAAAGTAGTCTCCCTTCTGCACTGGACCAGGCAGAGAACAGGTCCCCCTCAGAGGACTCGGGTCCTCGTAGACCTGGACCTGAGACTGGACCAGGCAGAGACCAGGTCCCCCTCAGAAGACTCGGGTCCTCGTAGACCTGGACCTGAGACTGGACCAGGCAGAGACCAGGTCCCCCTCAGAGGACTCGGGTCCTCGTAGACCTGGACCTGAGACTGGACCAGGCAGAGACCAGGTCCCCCTCAGAAGACTCGGGTCCTCGTAGACCTGGACCTGAGACTGGACCAGGCAGAGACCAGGTCCCCCTCAGAGGACTCGGGTCCTCGTAGACCTGGACCTGAGACTGGACCAGGCAGAGACCAGGTCCCCCTCAGAGGACTCGGGTCCTCGTAGACCTGTACCTGAGCACTGGACAGGAACACCATGACGTCGCCCTCCTCCCCCCTGCGGTGCAGGTCCAGGACCATGTGGCAGGCGGCGGTTGCCGGCTGCGTCCCGGCCGGCGGCTCCCTGTACAGCGTCTCCACGGCCGCCCCCTCCCCCTCCAGCTCCAGGGACAGGTGAGCCACCGCCGGGCCCAGGAAGGCGGCCAGGCGCGGCGCCAGCGTGGGGTGGGTGAGCAGAACCACCCGGAAGCTGCTGGGCCTCTGGCGGCACACGTCCCACAGCAGGCCCAGCAGCACGTCGGTGGGCACCGTGCGCTCCTGCAGCTCGTCCAGAACCACCACGGCGTACTGCTGCAGCAGGGGGTCCGACATCAGCTCCCCCAGGAGCAGCGGCGCGCTGACGAACCTGGAGAGCAGAGCAGAGTCAGGGGGCCACGCCTCCTCTCAGGGGCCAGACCAGAGCCAGGAGGTGGCCGGTAGGTCCCTCTGAGTGGAGCCAGCCCCGAGGCCCCTGAGGGCCCGGCAGGAGGTGTGTGAGCAGCCAGCCCACGAGGCCCCTGGGCTCGGGTTTCACAGCTCCTCCCCGCTGTGGACCGGGCCCCGCTGTCAGCAGCAACCTGGGAGGAGGAGGAGGGTCCAGCTTCATCCGCCCAGTTGGTTGAGGCCAGCTGCTGCAGGTCCTGGGGGGTCACCCCGCGGCCCGGCTGAGGGCCTCCTGGACCAGGCCGGCGTGTTCCGCCCGGTGCCCACGAGCACGGCCGCCATGGACCCGTAGGTCTCCCTGCGAAGGCCTGGTTCACGCTCTAGAGGCCGGGGACAAAACCATCAAAGTCCACGTCGGCGGGAATCTGGACCAGGTGGACCCCCTTAAACCGGCACCTCTGGACCTGGACCAGGTGGACCCCCTTAAACCAGCACCTCTGGACCTGGACCAGGTGGACCCCCTTAAACCAGCACCTCTGGACCTGGACCAGGTGGACCCCCTTAAACCAGCACCTCTGGACCTGGACCAGGTGGACCCCCTTAAACCAGCACCTCTGGACCTGGACCAGGTGGACCCCCTTAAACCAGCACCTCTGGACCTGGACCAGGTGGACCCCCTTAAACCAGCACCTCTGGACCTGGACCAGGTGGACCCCCTTAAACCAGCACCTCTGGACCTGGACCAGGTGGACCCCCTTAATCCAGCACCTCTGGACCTGGACCAGGTGGACCCCCTTAAACCAGCACCTCTGGACCTGGACCAGGTGGACCCCCTTAAACCAGCACCTCTGGACCTGGACCAGGTGGACCCCCTTAAACCAGCACCTCTGGACCTGGACCAGCCGTTAAGGTTGGCTGAGCCCCCGCGGCGCCGGGATCCTCCTACACTTCCAACACGCCGCTGCAAGGCCCGAAAGGATCCCTCAACGGCCGCTCTGCCTCCTGGTCCTGGTCCATTGAGTCGGGCTCCGAGTCCTGGTGAGTTCTAGTGAGTCCTGGTGAGTTCTGGTGGGTTCTGGGGGACGTATCTAGGGACTCACATGACTGGTGGTGACAGGGTCCTTTAAGAGCTGGAATGGTTACCAGGGCAACGAGGTGGCGTTGGCGGGTTGAAGGGTCCCGGGGGATGTTGTTTGAGAGGATGAACACAGAGCAGCAGAACCAGCGGCTCACAACAGCCTGGAGGCAGCTCCGCTCTGATTGGTTCTTTGTTACCCGTGTGAAGGATTCAAAGGCGTGTTGGTATGACCCAGCACGATGCTCATGAACCTCCTCACCTGAGCAGGGTGTCGGGGGTGCAGCTGTCGTCGTGAGACACCCGGTAGCCCACCTCCAGACCCAGGCTCAGGTCCATCTCATCGGCCACGCGCAGCGCCAGACTCACCGCCGCCGCCGAGGACGGCTGGGAGCAGCAGACCAGGCCCCGAGAGAAGCCATGGGCCCAGGCATGCTGCACACACCACTGGGGCACCTGGGGGAGACAGAGGTCACAGAGGTCACACACTACACACCACTGGGGGAGACAGAGGTCACACACTACACACCACTGGGGGAGACAGAGGTCACACACTACACACCACTGGGGGAGACAGAGGTCACACACTACACACCACTGGGGGAGACAGAGGTCACAGAGGTCACACACTACACACCACTGGGGGAGACAGAGGTCACTACTCTCTCTCTCTCTCCCTCCCTCTCTCCCTCTCTCTCTCTCTCCCTCCCTCTCTCCCTCTCTACCTCTCTCTACATCTCTCTACCTGGTGAGCCCACTGAGGTCCAGGCTGAGCAGAGTGGATGGAGCATCAGTCTAACCCGTGACAACACTGACTGATATCCTCTAGAGCGGCTGCCTTCAAGTCAGTGAGCAGGGAGAGAGCCCACAGCTCTCCGAACAGAGACACATGGGACCTGGTGGCTCCAGACCGGTACCTGGGTGCTCTTGCCAGCTCCGCTCGGGGCGCTGAGCAGCAGCATGCTGTGGCTCTCCAGATGCTCCAGCAGACTCTGGCGGAGCCTCCAGATGGGGAAGCTCCGCCTCTCTTCCAGGAGGGCGTAGTAGCGTGAAGAGAAGGGCAGCCCGTCATACGGGTTCACTTCTAGGTCTCCGAGCCCCTCCTCCTCCCCATCGTCCTCCAGATCCCCAGACAGGAGCGACGACATGGACAGAGACTCCAGGGCCTCCAAGGGCCGCTCCAGGGACCATGGGGACAGGGTGGGGGGGGGCTTTGCTGGAGCCGATGACATCGTCAGCAAGGGTGGGGGTCTGGTTCACAGGGTCTGGTTCACAGGGTCTGGTTCAGAGGGTCTGGTTCACAGGGTCTGGTTCACAGGGTCTGGTTCAGAGGGTCTGGTTCACAGGGTCTGGTTCACAGGGTCTGGTTCACAGGGTCTGGTTCACAGGGTCTGGTTCACAGGGTCTGGTTCACAGGGTCTGGTTCAGAGGGTCTGGTTCACAGGGTCTGGTTCACAGGGTCTGGTTCAGAGGGTCTGGTTCACAGGGTCTGGTTCACAGGGTCTGGTTCACAGGGTCTGGTTCAGAGGGTCTGGTTCAGAGGGTCTGGTTCACAGGGTCTGGTTCACAGGGTCTGGTTCACAGGGTCTGGTTCAGAGGGTCTGGTTCACAGGGTCTGGTTCACAGGGTCTGGTTCACAGGGTCTGGTTCAGAGGTCTGGTTCAGAGGGTCTGGTTCACAGGGTCTGGTTCACAGGGTCTGGTTCACAGGGTCTGGTTCAGAGGGTCTGGTTCAGAGGGTCTGGTTCACAGGGTCTGGTTCACAGGGTCTGGTTCACAGGGTCTGGTTCACAGGGTCTGGTTCAGAGGGTCTGGTTCAGAGGGTCTGGTTCACAGGGTCTGGTTCACAGGGTCTGGTTCAGAGGGTCTGGTTCACAGGGTCTGGTTCACAAGGTCTGGTTCACAGGGTCTGGTTCAGAGGGTCTGGTTCAGAGGGTCTGGTTCACAGGGTCTGGTTCACAGGGTCTGGTTCACAGGGTCTGGTTCAGAGGGTCTGGTTCAGAGGGTCTGGTTCACAGGGTCTGGTTCACAGGGTCTGGTTCAGAGGGTCTGGTTCACAGGGTCTGGTTCACAAGGTCTGGTTCACAGGGTCTGGTTCAGAGGGTCTGGTTCAGAGGGTCTGGTTCAGAGGGTCTGGTTCACAGGGTCTGGTTCACAGGGTCTGGTTCACAGGGTCTGGTTCACAGGGTCTGGTTCACAGGGTCTGGTTCAGAGGGTCTGGTTCAGAGGGTCTGGTTCACAGGGTCTGGTTCACAGGGTCTGGTTCACAGGGTCTGGTTCACAAGGTCTGGTTCACAGGGTCTGGTTCACAGGGTCTGGTTCAGAGGGTCTGGTTCAGAGGGTCTGGTTCACAGGGTCTGGTTCACAGGGTCTGGTTCTCTGGTTCACAGGGTCTGGTTCACAGGGTCTGGTTCACAGGGTCTGGTTCACCTGCAAGGGGACAAGGACACAAGGAAGACTCCTTCCCGTCAGAGGAACCTGGAGCATGTTTATGAATCCAGCTGCATGACAAACAAATAGGTTCTAACTTCTAGTGAGTTGTTGTTGTTGTTGTTGTTGTTGTTGTTGTCGTCTTGTTGTCTTACAGTAAATATGTTGGGGACTATTATATATATATATAATCACCAGATGAAAAACACTCAGCGTTGAGTAAAGTGACAGGTACCGAGTCTGGTCACGTGACCGTCATGTGATCCATCTTGTGATCGTCACGTGATCGTCACGTGATCGTCATGTGATCCATCCTGTGATCGGCACGTGATCCATCTTGTGATCGCCACGTAATCGTCATGTGATCGCCATGTGATCCATCTTGTGATCGTCATGTGATCGCCATGTAATTGTCACGTGATCGCCACTTAATCGCCACGTGATCGTCACGTGATCCATCTTGTGATCGTCACGTGATCGTCACGTAATCGTCACGTGATCGCCACGTAATCGTCATGTGATCGTCATGTGATCGCCACGTAATCGTCACGTGATCGTCATGTGATCCCCACGTAATCGTCACGTAATCGTCATGTGATCGTCATGTGATCGCCACGTAATCGGCATGTGATCGCCACGTAATCGGCATGTGATCGTCACGTGATCGTCATGTGATCGCCACGTAATAGTCATGTGAGATCGTCATGTGATCGTCACGTAATCGTCATGTGATCGTCATGTGATCGCCACGTAAGTCATGTGATCGTCACGTGATCGTCACGTGATCGTCATGTTATCGCCATGTGATCGTCACGCGTGCATCGCCATCATGTGATCCATCTTGTGAGATCGGCGTCATGTTATCGTCACGTGATCGTCATGTGATCCATCTTGTGATCGTCACGTGATCGTCATGTTATCGTCATGTGATCCATCATGTGATCGTCACGTGATCGTCATGTTATCGTCACGTGATCCATCATGTGATCGTCACGTGATCGTCACGTGATCCATCATGTGATCGTCATGTGAAGTATCAGTTATTGATAGGAGATTCATTACAGGTCCAAACATGAGTTCTGGAAACGTTGTAACTATTCAGAAAGAAAGACCAACAAACAGAACCTCATGTGATACCTGACTCTAGCAGAACCTCGTGTGATACCTGACTCTAGCAGAACCTCGTGTGATACCTGACTCTAGCAGAACCTCGTGTGATACCTGACTCTAGTGGACAGAACCTTGTGTGATACCTGACTCTAGTGGATAGAACCTCGTGTGATACCTGACTCTAGTGGACAGAACCTTGTGTGATACCTGACTCTAGTGGACAGAACCTTGTGTGATACCTGACTCTAGTGGACAGAACCTCATGTGATACCTGACTCTAGTGGACAGAACCTCATGTGATACCTGACTCTAGTGGACAGAACCTCATGTGATACCTGACTCTAGTGGACAGAACCTCATGCGATACCTGACTCTAGCAGAACCTCGTGTGATACCTGACTCTAGTGGACAGAACCTCGTGTGATACCTGACTCTAGCAGAACCTCGTGTGATACCTGACTCTAGCAGAACCTCATGTGATACCTGACTCTAGTGGACAGAACTTTGTGTGATACCTGACTCTAGTGGACAGAACCTTGTGTGATACCTGACTCTAGTGGACAGAACCTTGTGTGATACCTGACTCTAGTGGACAGAACCTCGTGTGATACCTGACTCTAGTGGACAGAACCTCATGTGATACCTGACTCTAGTGGACATAACTTTGTGTGATACCTGACTCTAGCAGAACCTTGTGTGATACCTGACTCTAGTGGACAGAACCTCGTGTGATACCTGACTCTAGTGGACAGAACCTCGTGTGATACCTGACTCTAGTTGACAGAACCTCGTGTGATACCTGACTCTAGTGGACAGAACTTTGTGTGATACCTGACTCTAGCAGAACCTTGTGTGATACCTGACTCTAGTGGACAGAACCTCGTGTGATACCTGACTCTAGTGGACAGAACCTCGTGTGATACCTGATTCTAGTGGACAGAACCTCGTGTGATACCTGACTCTAGTGGACAGAACCTCGTGTGATACCTGACTCTAGTGGACAGAACCTCGTGTGATACCTGACTCTAGTGGACAGAACCTCGTGTGATACCTGACTCTAGTGGACAGAACCTCGTGTGATACCTGACTCTAGTGGACAGAACCTCGTGTGATACCTGACTCTAGTGGACAGAACCTCGTGTGATACCTGACTCTAGTGGACAGAACCTCGTGTGATACCTGACTCTAGTGGACAGAACCTCGTGTGATACCTGACTCTAGTGGACAGAACCTCGTGTGATACCTGACTCTAGTGGACAGAACCTCGTGTGATACCTGACTCTAGTGGACAGAACCTCGTGTGATACCTGACTCTAGTGGACAGAACCTCGTGTGATACCTGACTCTAGTGGACAGAACCTCGTGTGATACCTGACTCTAGTGGACAGAACCTCGTGTGATACCTGACTCTAGTGGACAGAACCTCGTGTGATACCTGACTCTAGTGGACAGAACCTCGTGTGATACCTGACTCTAGTGGACAGAACCTCGTGTGATACCTGACTCTAGTGGACAGAACCTCGTGTGATACCTGACTCTAGTGGACAGAACCTCGTGTGATACCTGACTCTAGTGGACAGAACCTCGTGTGATACCTGACTCTAGTGGACAGAACCTGTGATACCTGACTCTAGTGGACAGAACCTCGTGTGATACCTGACTCTAGTGGACAGAACCTCGTGTGATACCTGACTCTAGTGGACAGAACCTCGTGTGATACCTGACTCTAGTGGACAGAACCTCGTGTGATACCTGACTCTAGTGGACAGAACCTCGTGTGATACCTGACTCTAGTGGACAGAACCTCGTGTGATACCTGATTCTAGTGGACAGAACCTTGTGTGATACCTGACTCTAGTGGACAGAACCTCGTGTGATACCTGACTCTAGTGGACAGAACCTCGTGTGATACCTGACTCTAGTGGACAGAACTTCGTGTGATACCTGACTCTAGTGGACAGAACCTCGTGTGATACCTGACTCTAGTGGACAGAACCTCGTGTGATACCTGACAGGTGGATCTAGTCACCTGCTGTGCCGTTCAGGGACTTCATGGCGTGATGAAGATCATTTCTCGTATGACTCACCGGGTGGATCCTGATTAGTTCGAGTCCAGGTCAAACAAAAGGACGAACACAGCGGCTCTTTGAAGAGGCACGTGACGTTATAAGCGCTCGTCGTGTCGTCTCCTCTATATCTCTGAGATGAGTACATAACACAAGGTAGTCACCGGGTCTTACCTGAGAAATATGCCGGCACAGAGGAGTGGAAAGCCCGCAGGACCAGCCCGCCTTAGCCCACTGTTGTGGTGCGTTTGAGGCGCTCACAAACCGCCTTCCGTCCCGGTACCAGAGAGCCGAACGGGGGTCACGGCCTGCAAGGTGGACGGCGGGGGCGACACCTCCCTCAGGGTGCCCGGCCCTGGTTGTTTAGTCCGGGAAGAGAAGACGACGGAGGTACCTGGTCGCGCTAGCTAGCAGTCGCCATGTTTGGTAGCTGTCAAACCTTGTGCTACATTCAGGGATCCTTGGAAAACACAGTGTTATTGTTGGCTCTATGGCCAGTGGTGAGACCTAAACAGATGTTATATATGTTCTTTTCACACAAACAGGTATTATATATTTTATTTAATCGTTTCAATCATCTGTGTATTTATGTATATGTTAACAACGTGAAGTATCCTGACAACAGTTACGCTTAATGATTGTATTCTCAATCTGAAGCTAAGCTAACATCTTCAGCTAACGACATTGAATGCATCTCAGACATGGCGGTACAGGCATCACGTTAATAGTCTCTGAGGAACAGAGCCCGGTCCCCCACTGACCCTCATGAACAGAGCCCGGTCCCCCACTGACCCTCATGAACAGAGCCCGGTCCCCCCACTGACCCTCATGAACAGAGCCCGTCCCCACTGACCTCATGACCAGAGCGCGGTCCCCCACTGACCCTCATGAACAGAGCCCGTCCCCACTGACCTCATGAACAGAGCCCGGTCCCCACTGACCCTCATGAACAGAGCCCCCACTGACCTCATGAACAGAGCCCGGTCCCCACTGACCTCATGAACAGAGTGACCCTCATGAACAGAGCAGTTCCCACTGACCCTCATGAACAGAGCCCGTCCCCACTGACCCTCATGAACAGAGCCCGGTCCCCACTGACCTCATGAACAGAGCCCGGTCCCCACTGACCCTCATGAACAGAGCCCGTCCCCACTGACCTCATGAACAGAGCCCGGTCCCCACTGACCTCATGAACAGAGCCCGTCCCCACTGACCTCATGAACAGAGCCCGGTCCCCACTGACCCTCATGAACAGAGCCCGGTCCCCACTGACCTCATGAACAGAGCCCGGTCCCCACTGACCCTCATGAACAGAGCCCGTCCCCACTGACCCTCATGAACAGAGCCCGGTCCCCACTGACCCTCATGAACAGAGCCCGGTCCCCACTGACCCTCATGAACAGAGCCCGTCCCCACTGACCCTCATGAACAGAGCCCGGTCCCCACTGACCTCATGAACAGAGCCCGTCCCCACTGACCCTCATGAACAGAGCCCGGTCCCCACTGACCTCATGAACAGAGCCCGGTCCCCACTGACCCTCATGAACAGAGCCCGGTCCCCACTGACCCTCATGAACAGAGCCCGGTCCCCACTGACCTCATGAACAGAGCCCGGGCCCCACTGACCTCATGAACAGAGCCCGGTCCCCACTGACCCTCATGAACAGAGCCCGGTCCCCACTGACCCTCATGAACAGAGCCCGGGCCCCACTGACCCTCATGAACAGAGCCCGTCCCCACTGACCTCATGAACAGAGCCCGGGCCCCACTGACCTCATGAACAGAGCCCGGTCCCCACTGACCCTCATGAACAGAGCCCGGTCCCCACTGACCCTCGTGAACAGAGGCTGGTCCCCACTGACCCTCATGAACAGAGCCCGGTCCCCACTGACCTCATGAACAGAGCCCGGTCCCCCACTGACCCTCATGAACAGAGCCCGGGGCCCCACTGACCCTCATGAACAGAGCCCGGTCCCCCACTGACCCTCATGAACAGAGCCCAGTCCCCCTCTGACCCTCATGAACAGAGCCTAGGGCCCCACTGACCCTCATGAACAGAGCCCGTCCTCTGACCTCATGAACAGAGCCGGTCCCCACTGACCCTCATGAACAGAGCCCAGTCCCCCACTGACCCTCATGAACAGAGCCCGGTCCCCCACTGACCCTCATGAACAGAGCCCGGTCCCCCACTGACCCTCATGAACAGAGCCCGGTCCCCCACTGACCCTCATGAACAGAGCCCGGTCCCCCACTGACCCTCATGAACAGAGCCCGGTCCCCCACTGACCCTCATGAACAGAGCCTGGGGCCCCACTGACCCTCATGAACAGAGCCCGGTCCCCCACTGACCCTCATGAACAGAGCCTGGGGCCCCACTGACCATCATGAACAGAGCCCGGTCCCCCACTGACCCTCAGGAGCATTTCTTAACGGTCACTTTAAACTTACATTACCCTGATCAAAGTACTGTTACATTGAATATTCTTCTGTACTTTTACCATCTTTCTATTCTTGAGCTGTGTTGATTATCGGTGATTGTTTTATGTTATTGTCTATTGTTGCGCAACCCCCCATTAAGACTTCCTGGTATTTGAAAACCAGAGGTTCTGATTCAGCCAGTAAAATGTAAACATGATAAAATGATGGTCTGAGACGTTTAGACTCAGTCGGATTAGATTCTCCAGCATTCATTTACATGTGAGTTACAGGTGTGAAGAGGTGATTGGTTCAAGACCCGACAGACCAAAGTCCACCAGGAGGCATCAGCATCATCTCCTGATCCAGATAAGGAAGCCAGCTGATCACCATGACATCGAGTCACATGACGTGTAACAGGACTCGAACCCGAACATGACCAGTGGCCTACCACCCATTGGTCAAGTTCCGAGGTCATGTGTTCCAGGAAGTGCTCACTCATTGGCCCTGTGTCCGGGGCCAGTCTGACCCCTCTGTGCGCTTCACGCTCAGCAGTCGGTGTTCTGTCAGTGATCCGGAGCCACAGAGACATTCATCACTTCCCATTTGAACAATGCTAAAGAAATGGATTATTCAGAGGATGACTAATAACACAGGGAATAGGCTAGGCCCAGTACTTTATTCATTTGATCCACACAGAACCACGATGCTCCTGTTTCACATCAACAATCAGGACTACTGCTCTTACTTTAAAAACCTGCCACTTTGAAAAATATAAAACAAACAGAACGAACCACCCAATGAAATCGTCATGTGACTCCATGGTGGCAGCCGAGGGAAGTCTGGGCCGTCAAGCCTGAAGCCCTGCAGCGTGGGACGTGGCGCCGCCGAGCCGTCCGTCACCAACCGGTCTGTGAGCGCACCACGCAGCCGTCTCCAGGACCTCGGAGGCTCCGCCCACCAGGCGGCCGGTGTCCCGACGCGTTCGTCCGAGCTCTTCGTGGATCAAACCCTCTGGCGGCTAGGAGTCGTCCTGCAGATCTTTGGCCTTGATCAGGATGGTGTGGACGTCTGAGATGGGGTAGTGCTGAAAGGGACCACATGCTCCGGTCAGGGGGGCGTCGAAGAGGGGGGTCCTCAGAAGCCTTACCTGCAGTAATCTCATATTGACCGTGAAGTCTCCGGCCAGTAAATTATCTCGGATGAGTCTGTCGACAGAAACCAGGATTCACATGAAGAGCCAGAAGGAATGCTGGGTAATACAGGGCTCCCAATGGAAACTCACATGAGCATGGCGCAGCAGACCAGGATGAGGAAGTGGAACCGGTCCTGGTCTGAGAACAGGGTGTCCCAGATCCGGATGACGTCGGGCAGAAGGAACTCCTGAGAGAGCAACAAGGTGAGCCAGCGGAACGTGAAGTACTGCGGTTTGATGTTCTGCTCCTCCTGAGAACACAAAGAACACAGAGAACACGGCATGGGCCAGTCGGCCTTTCACAGGCTCATGTTCCGCATTCATTTCCCCCGAAAGGCTGTTTTCTGGAGGGGTTGCTCCTGATCCAATGTGAGGTCAAAGGTCAGGGATGTGTACAGACTGTAAAGCCCTCTGAGGGGAGCTTGTAATTCTGGGCTCTATGAAACAAGCTAAATGGAATTCTCTGGTTCAGGTTGTCAGGTGATCAGCTTTTCTTGGTGAAAACTCTCTAGATTTCTCTCATGAAACTCTATTTTGGGGTCAGGACTGCTGCTCAGGCCCGACAATGTATGGACCAAACAATCCATTGATTATAGCAGCAGCTCAGAGAGAAGGAGCCATACCAGCTTGAGATAGAGGTCCAGGTCTTTGTCCTTCAGCATGGAGTACACGCTCTCCATCTTATAGGTGATGCCACACTGAGAGTCATCGAGGCTCTTGAGGAAGTTGTCTCTGTTCTCCGACATCAGGTTGGTGAAGCAGAAGAATGTGTCTGCTTCAGCGTGCTCTGAACAGTGAAGCAGACACTAAGGACTTGTTTCTCTTTGCTAGGAGTCAAATGTCACATTCCAATGACACCCACCTTTCCATTGGCTGTTGGGGTCCGTGGCAAAGGTGTAGTAGATTGGCCCGACAACCTCGTTCATGCCCTGGACGTAGGCGATCCCAGGGTTGAGTTTGGCATAGATGAAGAGAATCCGCTCCACCACCTCCCAGTGGGCTTCGCTCCCATTGGGCAGCACCTCATACTCATTAGAGGGATACAGGTGCAACGCCTTTCCAGGGGAGCTGACCTGGGAGAGCAGAAGAAGAGGAGAGGTCAAGCTAGACTGACAAGGAGGAAACGAGATGACGCACAAAAGACAAGACAAACGGTTTCAACGTCCCAATGCAGGAAGGAAAGCTGCCACAGCTGCTCCTTGGACTCTACTGCATCTCTTTAAACTCTCCCCACCACATCGTTCACACCTGGTGGGAGGAGCTACCATGTGAGGTACACCTGGTGGGAGGAGCAACCATGTGAGGTACACCTGGTGGGAGGAGCAACCATGTGAGGTACCACCTGATGGGAGGAGCTACCATGTGAGGTACCACCTGATGGGAGGAGCTACCATGTGAGGTACACCTGATGGGAGGAGCAACCATGTGAGGTACACCTGGTGGGAGGAGCTACCATGTGAGGTACACCTGGTGGGAGGAGCTACCATGTAGGGTACACCTGATGGGAGGAGCAACCATGTGAGGTACACCTGGTGGGAGGAGCTACCATGTGAGGTACACCTGGTGGGAGGAGCTACCATGTGAGGTACACCTGATGGGAGGAGCTACCATGTGAGGTACACCTGGTGGGAGGAGCTACCATGTGAGGTACACCTGGTGGGAGGAGCTACCATGTGAGGTACACCTGATGGGAGGAGCTACCATGTGAGGTACACCTGATGGGAGGAGCTACCATGTGAGGTACACCTGGTGGGAGGAGCAACCATGTGAGGTACACCTGGTGGGAGGAGCTACCATGTGAGGTACACCTGATGGGAGGAGCTACCATGTGAGGTACACCTGGTGGGAGGAGCAACCATGTGAGGTACACCTGATGGGAGGAGCTACCATGTGAGGTACACCTGATGGGAGGAGCTACCATGTGAGGTACACCTGGTGGGAGGAGCTACCATGTGAGGTACACCTGGTGGGAGGAGCTACCATGTGAGGTACACCTGGTGGGAGGAGCTACCATGTGAGGTACACCTGATGGGAGGAGCTACCATGTGAGGTACACCTGCCGATGTAGCAAAGTAACAGCAGACAACGACAGTCTGCGCCTGAAGGTTTGAGGTTGTCGTCCATTCATCAGGACGTTTCTCTCGTTGGCTGAGCAAAGCAAAGTTTCCCTCTCAGCGTTCAGTTCCCTCCTCCAGGCTCCGCCTGTGACTCACGTTGGTGACTCCGCTGCGGTTGCGGTTCACAGTCTGGGCCTTCAGGGTGGTTTGTTCCACTCGCCGTCGCAGCGTCTCATAATCATTCTGCGGGTCCAGGATAAGTTGGCACGGGTATTCTGTAGGCCGCTGGAAGAACGCCATGTCTGGGTACAGCCGCCTGCAACATGCCAACAGCATCACACTCCGAGACCCATTGGGACTATCCAGAGCAACGAAGAGATACCTTACCTCACGTCCTTATCTATTTGGAGTAGAATCTCATTATCTTTGAAGTAGTTATTCCACCTGCTGTCTGGATTTGGATTTAGAGGCTGAAAAAGAACAGGACCCCTGTGAGCATAGAGCAGTTTCCTTTCATAGAGTTGGATAGCTTTGATGCTTCTCATATTGCAGGTCCCCTTGTTTTGCAGACCAATGCACACTGATAAATGAAGAAGTGTGTTTGTGCCAACAATAGATCATAAATAACAGCGGCCAGAGGAGACTCGACTCACGTGGTCCTCCAGAGTCACGTCTTCTCTGGACAGGCCCAAGTTGGCTTTGGCAATGCCGGGCTGGATGATCATCTCTTTGAGGAACTGGGAGTAGACCTCCCTACGAGAGGCAGGGACACCGTTACAGACGACCCCGTCACGGGCCACAAATACATTAGTAACATGCTGTTTCCAGCTTCTGAAATAGGATTTAAATTCAATAAAACAAGGAAACCGTGCCGGTTGTTTCTGCTGCCTTCACCAGGAGACACAGACAGTCAACACGTTTCCTTCAGCTGATGTCACCAGCTATGCCGAGTGGACGTCGCTGAAATCAGGGTTGTGAAATGGTTGAGTTCTCTTTACCTTTGCTTTTTGAGGAAAGACTCCCATAACGTCTGATCGAAAGGTAGATAGTTCAGAAGGATCTGGAAAGAGTGACAGAACACTGGGAGAGCCAATCGGATACCAAGAGCTTCGTCTTATGGAGCATTGTGTTTACAACTCACATCTCAGGACTTCTAATATCTAACATAAGACATGTAGAGTAAAGATGCTAATGACACCCAGGCCACCACGACCAGCCGTGCTCCATTTAAAACTCTGTTCTGGATCAAAGTGCAGAGATAAGCGGTTTCCTTTGAACAGAGCAGCTGTGAAGAGCTCCCCGACACGAGCATCATGCAGACATCTGTTGAAGGGGATCTTTATAGACAATGACGGTCCTCCGAGAAGGAGAGCACACGGGACCCCTCTCCACAGAGCAGGTGAGACCACCCGCTCCGGCCCAGTGTCAAGGAAGCGGAGCTGGAGACGAGAACGGCAATGAACACGACTTCACCAGACAACAGAGCCACGTACCTTCCAGCACAGCGCTCGTATGCCTCCTTCAAAGGGGATTCCTGAGGAAAGGGATGCAGACACAACAATGACATCCAACACACACAGGGTCCACCAACCAGCTCAGTGTGAACATTACCATTGAAGCAAAGCTCCCTCAGGGTCTTCAGGTTGATGTTGGCTTCACTCAACGCTTCTTTGAATTCCTGTATTCTGAAACAAGAAACCAGACGGGGTTAGAACGAGTGGTCTGAGGCACACGCTCTGCCGACACGGATCCACAGCTCTCCAGTCACTGCGATGAGGAAGAGGAGCTGGTTAGCTTACAGCAGGGGAGAAGTGTATTGACCATCGTTCCTCTTGCTTATCCGACTGAAACGTCGACCAGGACATGAATAATAAACATGGGCGACATGCTAAGTGGGTTTCCCCGTCAGTCAGAAGTGACCTCTTGTTGAAGTGAAATAGTAAATGTGGACAACATATGAGACACGGCACAGGAGCACCACCACGAGGCAGGAGGTAAGAACAGCTCTGCTGGGGCGATCAGGACACACACACACATACGTATACATATACACACACACACACACACATACGTATACATATACACACACACACATACGTATACACCACGAGGCAGGAGTCCACCAGCAGCCAGGAGGTAAGAACAGCTCTGCTGGGGCGATCAGGACACACACACACATCACACACACACACACATACATATACACACACACACACATGTACATTAATACTAGTAATATTAAGACTACACATGTACATTAATACTACACATGTACATTAATACACATGTACATTAATAGAGACTACACATGTACATTAATACTACACATGTACATTAATACTAAAACTACACATGTACATTAATACTAATATATATATTAATATTAATACATAATATTAAAACTACATGTACATTAATATTTATATATGTACATTAAATGTATATTACTACACATACATTAATACTATACATTACGTCACATGTACATTAATACTACACATGTACATTAATACTACACATGTACATTAATACTACATATGTACATTAATACTACATGTACATTAATACCACATGTACATTAATACTAGAGACTACACATGTACATTAATACTACACATGTACATTAATACTTACATGTACATTAATACTACACATGTACATTAAAACTACATGTACATTAATACTATGTACATTAATAGAGACTACACATGTACATTAATACTAATATGTACATTAATACTACACATGTACATTAATACTATATGTACATTAAAACTACACATGTACATTAATATTAGAGACTACATATGTACATTATTAATATGTAATATGTACATATTATTACTACATATACATTAATACTACATGTACATTAAAACTACATATGTAATATTAATACTATAGAGACTACATGTACAATAAAATTACACATGTACATTAATATTAATACTTAATATACATGTACATTATTAATACTACACATATATTAATACTACATGTACATTATTAATACTACACATGTAATATTAATACACATGTACATTAATACAGACTACATATGTACATTAATACTAATACACGTAATATTAATACTAGAGATATGTACATTAATACTACATTACATTAATGTACATTAATACTACATATGTATATTAATACTAGAGACACACATGTACATTAACACTACACATGTACATTAATACTAGAGACTACACATGTACATTACACATATTATTACTACACATACATTAATACTAATACATGTACATTAATACTAGAGATTATATATGTACATTAATACTACATATGTACATTAATACTACACGTACATTAATACTACACATGTACATTAATACTACATATGTACATATTAATACTACACATGTACATTAATACTACACATGTACATTAATACTATACATGTACATTAATACTACACATGTACATTAAAATACTACACATGTACATTAATACTATATACATGTACATTAATACTACACATGTATAATATTACTACTATACATTAATATTACACATGTACATTAATACTACACATGTACATTAATACTACACATGTACATATTAATACTATACATGTACATTAATATTTAGAGACTATGTACATTAATACTACACATGTATTAATACTACATATGTACATTAATCATTAATACTAGAGACTACATATGTACATTAATACTATGTATATACATTAATACTACACATGTACATTAATACACATGTACATTAATACTAGAGACTACACATGTACATTAATACTACACATGTACATTAATACTAGAGACTACAGTACATTAATACTACATGTACATTAATAATAGACATTAATACTACACATGTACATTAATACTACATGTACATTAATACTACATGTATATTAATACTAAAACACATGTACATTAATACACATGTACATTAATACTAGAGACTACACATGTACATTAATAATACACATGTACATTAATACTACACATGTACATTAAAACTACATGTACATTAATACTACACATGTACATTAATACTAGAGACTACACATGATTAATACTACATATGTACATTATTACTAGAGACTACATGTACATTAATACTACACATGTACATTAATACTACATGTACATTAATACTACACATGTACATTAAAACTACATATGTACATTAATACTACATGTATTAATACTACACATGTACATTAATACTACACATGTACATTAATACTACATATGTACATTAATACTAATATTACATGTATATTAATACTACTACATGTACATATTAATACTACATGTACATTAATACTACATGTATATTAATACTATACATGTATATTAATACTACACATGTACATTAAAACTACACATGTACATTAATACTACACATGTACATTAATACTACACATGTACATTAATACTACACATGTACATTAATACTACACATGTACATTAATACTAGAGACTACACATGTACATTAATACTACATGTACATTAATACCATATGCATTAATACTACACATGTACATTAATACTACACGTACATTAATACTACACATGTACATTAATACTACACATATGCATTAATACTTACACATGTACATTAAAACTACATACATGTACATTAATACTAGAGACTACACATGTACATTAATACTACACATGTACATTAATACTACATATGTACATTAAAACTACATGTACATTAATACTACACATCATTAATACTACATGTATAATACTACATATGTATTAATACTGCATGTACATTAATACTACATGTACATTAATAATGTACATTAGACTACATATATGTACATTAATACTACACATGTACATTAATACTACACATGTACATTAATACTACACATGTACATTAATACTACCATTAATACTACATGTACATTAATACTACACATGTACATTAATACTACATGTACATTAATACTACATGTACATTAATACTACATGTACATTAATACACATGTACATTAATACTACACATGTACATTAATACTAGAGACTACACATGTACATTAATACTACATGTGTACATTAATACTACACATGTACATTAATACTAGAGACTACACATGTACATTAATACTACACGTGTACATTAATACTACACATGTACATTAATACTACACATACATTAATACTAGAGACTACATATGTATTAACTACACATGTACATTAATACTACATGTACATTAATACTACATGTATTAAAACTACATATGTACATTAATACTACATGTACATTAATACTCCCCATGGACATTAATACTACATGCATTACGTACTACACATGTACATTAATACTACACGTGTACATTAATACTACACATGTACATTAATACTACACATGTACATTAATACTACACATGTACATTAATACTACACATGTACATTAATACTACACATGTACATTAATACTAGAGACTACACGTGTACATTAATACTACACATGTACATTAATACTACACATGTACATTATTACTACATGTACATTAATACTACACATGTACATTAATACTACATGTACATTAAAACTACACATGTACATTAATACTCATGCATTAATACTACACATGTACATTAATACTACACATGTACATTAATACTACACATTATTAATACTACACATGTACATTAATACTACACATGTATTAATACTACATGTGCATTAATACTACACATGTACATTAATACTACACATGTACATTAATACTAATACATGTACATTAATACTACACATGTACATTAATACTACATGTACATTAATACTACATGTACATTAACTACACATGTGCATTAATACTACACATTAATACTAATACACATGTACATTAACTACACATGTACATTAAAACTACATGTACATTAATACTAGAGACTACACATGTACATTAATACTACACATGTACATTAATACTACATGTACATTAATACTACACATGTACATTAATACTACACATGTATTAATACTACACATGTACATTAATACTACATGTACATTAATACTACATGTACATTAATACTACACATGCACATTAATACTACACATGTACATTAATACTAGAGACTACACATGTACATTAATACTACACATGTACATTAAAACTACACATGTACATTAATACTACACATGTACATTAATACTACACATGTACATTAAAACTACACATGTACATTAATACTAGAGACTACACATGTACATTAATACTACACATGTACATTAATACTACACATGTACATTAATACTAGAGACTACACGTGTACATTAATACTACACATGTACATTAATACTACACATGTACATTAATACTAGAGACTACACATGTACATTAATACTACACATGTACATTAATACTAGAGACTACACATGTACATTAATACTACACATGTACATTAATACTACACATGTACATTAATACTACACATGTACATTAATACTACACGTGTACATTAATACTAGAGACTACACATGTACATTAATACTACACATGTACATTAATACTCTACATGTACATTAATACTACACATGTACATTAATACTACACATGTACATTAATACTAGACTACACATGTACATTAATACTACATAACACATTAATACTACACATGTACATTAATACTACACATGTACATTAATACTACACATGTACATTAATACTACATGTACATTAATACTACACATGTACATTAATACTACATGTACCATTAATACTACACATGTACATTAATACTACACATACATGTACATTAATACTACACATACATTAATACTACATGTACATTAATACTACACATGTACATTAATACTAGAGACTACATGTACATTAATACTACATGTACATTAATACTACACATTAATACTAAGACTACACATGTACATTAATACTATACACATGTACATTAATACTACACATGTACATTAATACTACACATGTACATTAATACTAGAGACTACACATGTACATTAATACTAGAGACTACACGTGTACATTAATACTACACGTGTCCATTAATACTACACATGTACATTAATACTACACGTGTCCATTAATACTACATGTACATTAATACTACACATGTACATTAATACTACACATGTAATATTAATACTACACATGTACATTAATACTACACATGTACATTAATACTAGAGACTACACATGTACATTAATACTACACGTGTCCATTAATACTACACATGTACATTAATACTACACATGTACATTAATACTACACATGTACATTAATACTACACATGTACATTAAAACTACACGTGTCCATTAATACTACACATGTACATTAATACTACATACATATTAATAACTACATGTACATTAATACTACACATGTACATTAATACTACACATGTACATTAATACTACACATGTACATTAATACTAGAGACTACACATGTACATTAATACTACATGTACATTAATACTACACATGTACATTAATACTACATGTACATTAATACTAGAGACTACACATGCATTAATACTACACATGTACATTAATACTACACATGTACATTAATACTACACATGTACATTAATACTACACTACACATGTACATTAATACTACACATTATTAATACTACACATGTACATTAATACTACATACATTAATATTACACTACACATGTACATTAATACTACATGTACATTAATACTAGAGACTACATATGTACATTAATACTACATGTACATTAATACTATACATGTACATTAATACTACACATGTACATTAATACTACTACATGTACATTAATACTACACATGTACATTAATACTACACATGTACATTAATACTACTACATGTACATTAATACTACACATGTACATTAATACTACACATGTACACACATGTACATTAATACTACACATGTACAGTAATACTACATGTACATTAATACTACACATGTACATTAATACTAGAGACTACACATGTACATTAATACTACACATGTACATTAATACTACACATGTACATTAATACTAGAGACTACACATGTACATTAATACTACACATGTACATTAATACTACATGTACATTAATACTACACATACATTAATACTACATGTACATTAATACTACATGTACATTAATACTACACATGTACATTAATACTACACATGTACATTAATACTACACGTGTCCATTAATACTACACATGTACATTAATACTAGAGACTACACATGTACATTAATACTACACATGTACATTAATACTACACATGTACATTAATACTACACATGTACATTAATACTACACATGTACATTAATACTACACATGTACATTAATACTACACATGTACATTAATACTACACATGTACATTAATACTACACATGTACATTAATACTACACATGTACATTAATACTACACATGTACATTAATACTACACATGTACATTAATACTACACATGTACATTAATACTACACATGTACATTAATACTACACATGTACATTAATACTACACATGTACATTAATACTACACATGTACATTAATACTACACATGTACATTAATACTACACATGTACATTAATACTACACATGTACATTAATACTAGACGTGTACATTAATACTACACATGTACATTAATACTACACATGTACATTAATACTAGAGACTACACATGTACATTAATACTACACATGTACATTAATACTACACATGTACATTAATACTACACATGTACATTAATACTACACATGTACATTAATACTACATGTACATTAATACTACATGTACATTAATACTACACATGTACATTAATACTACACATGTTAATACTAACATTAATACTACATGTACATTAATACTACACATGTACATTAATACTAGAGACTACACATGTACATTAATACTACACATGTACATTAATACTACATGTACATTAATACTACATGTACATTAATAGACTACATGTACATTAATACTACATGTATTATTACTACATGTACATTAATACTACATGTACATTAATACTACACATGTACATTAATACTAGAGACTACACATGTACATTAATACTACATGTACATTAATACTACATGTACATTAATACTACATGTACATTAATACTAGAGACTACACATGTACATTAATACTACACATGTACATTAATACTACACATGTACATTAATACTACACATGTATTAATACTACACATACATTAATACTACACATGTACATTAATACTACATGTACATTAATACTACACATGTACATTAATACACATGTACATTAATACTACACATGTACATTAATACTACATGTATTAATACTACACATGTACATTAATACTACATATGTCATTAATACTACACATGTACATTAATACTAGAGACTACATGTACATTAATACTACACATGTACATTAATACTACACATGTACATTAATACTAGAAACTACACATGTACATTAATACTACACGTGTACATTAATACTACACATGTACATTAAAACTACACATGTACATTAATACTACACATGTACATTAATACTAGAGACTACACATATTAATACTACACATGTATTAATACTACACATGTATATTAATACTACACATGTACATTAATACTACACATGTACATTAATACTAGAGACTACACATGTACATTAATACTACACATGTACATTAATACTACACATGTACATTAATACTACACATGTACATTAATACTACACATGTACATTAATACTACACATGTACATTAATACTACACATGTACATTAATACTACATTAATACTACACATGTACATTAATACTAGAGACTACACATGTACATTAATACTACATATGTACATTAATACTACACATGTACATTAATACTACACATGTGTACATTAATACTACACATGTACATTAATACTAGAGACTACACATGTACATTAATACTACATGTGTACATTAATACTACATGCATTAATACATGTACATTAATACTAGAGACTACACATTAATACTACACATGTACATTAATACTACACATGTACATTAATACTACACGTGTCCATTAATACTACACATGTACATTAATACTACACATGTACATTAATACTAGAGACTACACATGTACATTAATACTACACATGTACATTAATACTACATGTACATTAATACTAGAGACTACTCATCTGTCCATTAATACTACACATGTACATTAATACTACACATGTACATTAATACTAGAGACTACACATGTACATTAATACTACACATGTACATTAAAACTACACATGTACATTAATACTACACATGTACATTAATACTAGAGACTACACATGTACATTAATACTACATGTACATTAATACTACACATGTACATTAATACTAGAGACTACACATGTACATTAATACTACACATGTACATTAATACTACACATGTACATTAATACTACACATGTACATTAATACTACACATGTACATTAATACTACACATGTACATTAATACTAGAGACTACACATGTACATTAATACTACACATGTACATTAATACTACACATGTACATTAATACTAGAGACTACACATGTACATTAATACTAGAGACTACACATGTACATTAATACTACACATGTACATTAATACTACACATGTACATTAATACTACACATGTACATTAATACTACACATGTACATTAATACTACACATGTACATTAATACTACACATGTACATTAATACTACACATGTACATTAATACTACACATGTACATTAATACTACACATGTACATTAATACTACACATGTACATTAATACTACACATGTACATTAATACTACACATGTACATTAATACTAGAGACTACACATGTACATTAATACTACACATTAATACTACACATGTACATTAATATTAATACTATATATTTAAAACTACACATGTACATTAATACTACACATGTACATTAATACTACATGTGTACATTAATACTAGAGACTACACATGTACATTAATACTACACATGTACATTAATACTACACATGTACATTAATACTACACATGTACATTAATACTAGAGACTACACATGTACATTAATACTACACATGTACATTAATACTACACATGTACATTAAAACTACATGTACATTAATACACATGTACATTAATACTACACATGTACATTAATACTACATGTACATTAATACTACACATGTACATTAATACTACACATGTACATTAATACTACATGTACATTAAACTACACATGTACATTAATACTACACATGTACATTAATACTAGAGACTACATGTACATTAATACTACACATGTACATTAATACTGTACATTAATACTACATGTACATTAATACTACACATGTACATTAATACTAGAGACTACACGTGTACATTAATACTACACATGTACATTAATACTACACATGTACATTAATATTAATACATGTACATTAATACTACATGTACATTAATACTACACATGTACATTAATACTACACATGTACATTAATACTACATGTACATTAATACTACATGTACATTAATACTACATGTACATTAATACTACATATACATTAATACTACATGTACATTAATACTACATATGTACATTAATACTACATGTACATTAATACTACACATGTACATTAATACTACACATGTACATTAATACTAGAGACTACACATGTACATTAATACTACACATGTACATTAATACTACACATGTAATACTACACATGTACATTAATACTACACGTGTACATTAATACTACACATGTACATTAAAATTACACATGTATATTAATACTACACATGTACATTAATACTACACATGTACATTAATACTACACATGTACATTAATACTACACATGTACATTAATACTACACATGTACATTAATACTAGAGACTACACATGTACATTAATACTACACATGTACATTAATACTACACATGTACATTAATACTACACATGTACATTAATACTAGAGACTACACATGTACATTAATACTACATGTGTACATTAATACTACACATGTACATTAATACTAGAGACTACACATGTACATTAATACTACACATGTACATTAATACTACACATGTACATTAATACTACACATGTACATTAATACTACACATGTATAATACTACATGTACATTAATACTACATATGTACATTAATACTACACATGTACATTAATACTACATGTACATTAATACTACATGTACATTAATACTAGAGACTACACATGTACATTAATACTACATGTACATTAATACTACATGTACATTAATACTAGAGACTACACATGTACATTAATACTACATGTACATTAATACTACATGTACATTAATACTACACATGTACATTAATACTACATGTATTAATACTACACATGTACATTAATACTACATGTACATTAATACTACACATGTACATTAATACTACACATGTACATTAATACTACACATGTACATTAATACTACACATGTACATTAATACTACACATGTACATTAATACTACACATGTACATTAATACTACCCATGTACATTAATACTAGTATTAATGGACATGTGTACATGTACATGTACATTAATACTACACATGTACATTAATACTAGAGACTACACATGTACATTAATAATACATGTACATTAATACTACATGTACATTAATACTACACATGTACATTAATACTACACATGTACATTAAAACTACACATGTACATTAAAACTACACATGTACATTAATACTACACATGTACATTAATACTAGAGACTACACATGTACATTAATACTACACATGTACATTAATACTACATATGTACATTAATACTACACGTGTCCATTAATACTGAGACTACACATGTACATTAATACTACATATACATTAATACTACATGTACATTAATACTACATGTACATTAATACTACACATGTACATTAATACTAGAGACTACACATGTACATTAATACTACATGTACATTAATACTACACATGTACATTAATACTACACATGTATTAATATAGAGACTACATACATTAATACTACATATGTGCATTAATACTACACATACATTAATACTACACATGTACATTAATACTACATGTACATTAATACTACACATGTATTAATACTACATGTACATTAATACTACACATGTACATTAATACTAGAGACTACACATGTACATTAATACTACACATGTATTAATACTACATGTACATTAATACTACACATACATTAATACTACATGTACATTAATACTATGCATTAATACTACATGTACATTAATACTACATATACATTAATACTACACATGTACATTAATACTACACGTGTACATTAATACTACACATGTACATTAATACTACACATGTACATTAAAACTACATGTACATTAATACTACACATTACATTAATACATGTACATTAATACTACACATGTACATTAATACTAGAGACTACATGTACATTAATACTACACATGTACATTAATACTACACATGTACATTAATACTACACATGTACATTAATACTACATGTACATTAATACTAGAGACTACACATTAATACATTAATACTACATGTACATTAATACTACACATGTACATTAATACTACAGACTATTAATACTACATGTACATTAATACTACACATGTACATTAATACTACATGTACATTAATACTACATGTACATTAAAACTACACATGTACATTAATACTACACATGTACATTAATACTACACATGTACATTAATACTACACATGTACATTAATACTAGAGACTACACATGTACATTAATACTACACATGCATTAATACTACATGCATTAATACTACACATGTACATTAATACTACACATGTACATTAATACTACATGTACATTAATACTACATGTACATTAATACTAGAGACTACACATGTACATTAATACATGTACATTAATTACACATACATTAATACTACACATGTACATTAATACTACACATGTACATTAATACTACATGTACATTAATACTACACATGTACATTAATACTACACATGTACATTAATACTACATATACTATATTAATACACATGTACATTAATACTACATGTACATTAAAACTACATGTACATTAATACTACATGTACATTAATACTACACATGTACATTAATACTACATGTACATTAATACTACACATGTACATTAATACTACACATGTACATTAATACTACATGTACATTAATACTACACATGTACATTAATACTACACATGTACATTAATACTACATGTACATTAAAACTACATGTACATTAATACTAGAGACTACACGTGTACATTAATACTACACATGTACATTAATACTACACATGTACATTAATACTACATGTACATTAATACTACATGTACATTAATATAGAGACTACACATGTACATTAATACTACACATGTACATTATTAATACTACATGTACATTACTACACATACATTAATACTAGACTACACATGTACATTAATACTACTACACATGTACATTAATACTACATGTACATTAATACTACACATGTACATTAATACTACATGTATTAATACTACACATGCATTAATACTACACATGTACATTAATACATATGTATTAATACTACATGTACATTAATACTACATATGTACATTAATACTACACATGTACATTAATACTACACATGTACATTAATATACATGTACATTAATACTACACATGTACATTAATACTACATGTACATTAATAGAGACTACATGTACATTAATACTATGTACATTAATACTACACATGTATTAATACTACACATGTACATTAATACTACACATGTACATTAATACTAGAGACTACACATGTACATTAATACTACATGTACATTAATACTACATGTATTAATACTACACATGTACATTAATACTACACATGTACATTAATACTACACATGTACATTAATACTACATGTACATTAATACTACACATGTACATTAATACTACATGTACATTAATACTACACATGTACATTAATACTAGAGACTACATGTACATTAATACTACACATGCATTAATACTACACATGTACATTAATACTACATGTACATTAATACTACATGTACATTAATACTAGAGACTACACATACATTAATACTACACATGTACATTAATACTACACATATGTACATTAATACTACATGTACATTAATACACATGTACATTAATACTACATGTACATTAATACTACACATGTACATTAATACTACACATGTACATTAATACTACACATGTACATTAATACTACACATGTACATTAATACTACACATGTACATTAATACTAGAGACTACACATGTACATTAATACTACACATGTACATTAAAACTACACATGTACATTAATACTACACATGTACATTAATACTACACATGTACATTAATACTACACATGTACATTAATACTAGAGACTACACATGTACATTAATACTACATGTACATTAATACTAATTAATATGTATATTAATACTACACATGTACATTAATACTATACACATGTACATTAATACTACATATGTACATTAATACTACACATGTACATTAATACTACACATATTAATACTAGACTACATGTACATTAATACTACATGTACATTAATACTAGAGACTACACATGTACATTAATACTACACATGTACATTAATACATGTACATTAATACTACACATGTACATTAATAGAGACTACATGTACATTAATACTACACATGTACATTAATACACATGTACATTAATACTACATGTACATTAATACTACACATGTACATTAATACTAGAGACTACATGTACATTAATACTACACATGTACATTAATACTACACATGTACATTAATACTACACATGTACATTAATACTACACATTAATACTACATTATGTAATACTACACATTAATTAGAGACTACATACATTAATACATTAATACTACATGTATTAATACTACATGTATATTAATACTACATGTACATTAATACTACACATGTACATTAATACTACACATGTACATTAATATTAGAGACTACACATGTACATTAATACTACATTAATATTACATGTACATTAATACTACATGTAATATTATTAATACTATATGTATATTAATACTACATATGTACATTAATACTACACATGTACATTAATACTACACATGTACATTAATACTACATGTACATTAATACTACACATGTACATTAATACTACATGTACATTAATACTACATGTACATTAATACTACATGTACATTAATACTAGAGACTACACATGTATTAATACTACACATGTACATTAATACTACACATGTACATTAATACTACATACATTAATACTATGTACATTAATACTACATGTACATTAATATTAGACTACACATGTACATTAATACTACATGTACATTAATACTACATGTACATTAATACTACACATGTACATTAATACACATGTACATTAATAAGACTACATACATTAATACTACACATGTACATTAAAACTACACATGTACATTAATACTACACATGTACATTAATACTACACATGTACATTAATACTACATTAATACTACACATGTACATACTACATTAATACTAACTACATGTACATTAATACTACACATGTACATTAATACTAGACTACACATGTACATTAATACTACACATGTACATTAATACTACACATGTACATTAATACTACATGTACATTAATACTACACATGTACATTAATACTACACATGTACATTAATACTAGACTACACATGTATATTAATACATGTACATTAATACTACACATGTAATACTAGAGACTACATGTACATTAATACTACACATGTACATTAATACTAGAGACTACATGTACATTAATACTACACATGTACATTAATACTACATGTATTAATACTAATACACATGTACATTAATACTACATGTACATTAATACTAGACTACATGTACATTAATACTACATGTACATTAATACTACACATGTACATTAATACATGTACATTAATACTACACATGTACATTAATACTACACATGTACATTAATACTAGAGACTACACATGTACATTAATACTACACATGTACATTAATACTACACATGTACATTAATACTACACATGTACATTAATACTACACATGTACATTAATACTACACATGTACATTAATACTACATGTACATTAATACTAGAGACTACACATGTACATTAATACTACACGTACATTAATACTACACATGTACATTAATACTACACATGTACATTAATACTACACATGTACATTAATACTACATGTACATTAATACTAGAGACTACACATGTACATTAATACTACATGTATTAATACTAGACTACACATGTACATTAATACTACACATGTACATTAATACTATGTACATTAATACACATGCATTAATACTACATGTACATTAATACTACATGTACATTAATACTACATTAATACTAGAGACTACACATGTACATTAATACTACACATGTACATTAATACTACACGTGTACATTAATACTACACATGTACATTAATACTACACATGTACATTAATACTAGAGACTACACATGTACATTAATACTACACATGTACATTAATACTAGAGACTACACATGTACATTAATACTACACATGTACATTAATACTACACATGTACATTAATACTACACATGTACATTAATACTAGAGACTACACAAGTACATTAATACTACATACATTAAAACTACACATGTACATTAATACTACACATGTACATTAATACTACACATGTACATTAATACTACACATGTACATTAATACTAGAGACTACACATGTACATTAATACTACACATGTACATTAATACTACACATGTACATTAATACTACACATGTACATTAATACTACACATGTACATTAATACTACACATGTACATTAATACTAGAGACTACACATGTACATTAATACTACACATGTACATTAATACTACACATGTACATTAATACTACACATGTACATTAATACTACACATGTACATTAATACTACATGTACATTAATACTACACATGTACATTAATACTACATGTACATTAATACTACATGTACATGTACATTAATACTACATACATTAATACTACACATGTACATTAATACTACATGTACATTAATACTACATGTACATTAATACTACATGTACATTAATACTACACATGTACATTAATACTACATGTACATTAATACTACACATGTACATTAATACTAGAGACTACATGTAATATTAATACATGTACATTAATACTAGACATGTACATTAATACTACACATGTACATTAATACTACACATGTACATTAATACTACACATGTACATTAATACTAGAGACTACACATGTACATTAATACTACATGTGTACATTAATACTACACATGTACATTAATACTAGAGACTACACATGTACATTAATACTACACGTGTACATTAATACTACACATACATTAATACTACACATGTACATTAATACTACACATGTACATTAATACTACACATGTACATTAATACTACACATGTACATTAATACTACACATGTACATTAATACTACACATGTACATTAATACTACACATGTACATTAATACTAGAGACTACACATGTACATTAATACTACACATGTACATTAATACTACACATGTACATTAATACTACACATGTACATTAATACTAGAGACTACACATGCATTAATACTACACATGTACATATTAATACTACACATGTACATTAATACTACATGTACATTAATACTACACATGTACATTAATACTACACATGTACATTAATACATGTACATTAATACTAGAGACTACACATGTACATTAATACTACACATGTACATTAATACTACACATGTACATTAATACTACACATGTACATTAATACTACACATGTACATTAATACTACACATGTACATTAATACTAGAGACTACACATGTACATTAATACTACACATGTACATTAATACTAGAGACTACACATGTACATTAATACTACACGTGTCCATTAATACTACACGTGTCCATTAATACTACACATGTACATTAATACTACATGTACATTAATACTAGACTACACATGTACATTAATACTACATGTACATTAATACTACATGTACATTAATACTACATGTACATTAATACTAGAGACTACACATGTACATTAATACTACACATTAATACTACACATGTACATTAATACTACACATACATTAATACTACACATGTACATTAATACTACACATGTACATTGAAAGTAGACATGTACAGTAATACTACACATGTACATTAAAACTACACGTGTGCATTAATACTACATGTACATTAATACTACACATGTACATTAATACTACACATGTACATTAATACTACACATGTACATTAATACTACTACATATGCATTATTAATACTACATGTACATTAATACTACACATGTACATTAATACTACATGTACATTAATACTAGAGACTACACATGCATTAATACTACACATGTACATTAATACTACATGTACATTAATACTACACATGTACATTAATACTACACATGTACATTAATACTACACATGTACATTAATACTACACATGTACATTAATACTAGAGACTACACATGTACATTAATACTACATGTGTACATTAATACTACATGTACATTAATACTACACATGTACATTAATACTACATGTAATATGTACATTAATACTACACATGTACATTAATACTACACATGTACATTAATACTACACATGTACATTAATACTACACATGTACATTAATACTAGAGACTACACATGTACATTAATACTACACATGTACATTAATACTACACATGTACATTAAAACTACACATGTACATTAATACTACACATGTACATTAATACTACACATGTACATTAATAATACACATGTACATTAATACTACATATGTATTAATACTACACATGTACATTAATACTACATGTACATTAATACTACATTATATTACTACACATGTAATTACTACATACATGTACATTAATACTACACATGCATTAATACTACTACACATGTAATATTAATACTACACATGTACATTAATACTACATGTACATTAATACTACATGTACATTAATACTACACATGTACATTAATACTACATGTACATTAATACTACATGTACATTAATACTACATGTACATTAATACTACACATGTACATTAATACTACTACACATGTACATTAATACTACACATGTACATTAATACTACATGTATTAATACTACACATGTACATTAATACTAGAGACTACACATGTACATTAATACTACACATGTACATTAATACTACACATGTACATTAATACTACACATGTACATTAATACTAGAGACTACACATGTACATTAATACTACACATGTACATTAATACTACATGTACATTAATACTACATGTACATTAATACTACACATGTACATTAATACTACATGTACATTAATACTACACATGTACATTAATACTACAGCATTAATACTACACATGCATTAATACTACACATGTACATTAATACTACACATGTACATTAATACTAGAGACTACATGTACATTAATACTACACATGTACATTAATACTACACATGTACATTAATACTACACATGTACATTAATACTACATATGTACATTAATACTACACATGTACATTAATACTACACATATGTATTAATACTACATGTACATTAATACTACACATGTACATTAATACTATGTACATTACTACACATGTACATTAATACTACACATGCATTAATACTACATGTACATTAATACTACACATGTACATTAATACTACATGTACATTATTAATACTACACATGTACATTAATACTACACATGTATTAATACTACATGTACATTAATACTACACATGTACATTAATACTACATGTACATTAATACTACACATATGTACATTAATACTACACATGTACATTAATACTACATGTACATTAATACTACATGTACATTAATACTACACATGTACATTAATACTACTACACATTAATACATTAATACTACACATGTACATTAATACTACATACATTAATATTAATACTACACATGTACATTAATACTAGAGACTACACATGTACATTAATACTACACATGTACATTAATACTACACGTGTCCATTAATACTACACATGTACATTAATACTACACATGTACATTAATACTACACGTGTCCATTAATACTACACATGTACATTAATACTACATGTACATTAATACTACACATGTACATTAATACTACACATGTACATTAATACTAGAGACTACACATGTACATTAATACTACACATGTACATTAATACTAGAGACTACACATGTACATTAATACTACACATGTACATTAATACTACACATGTACATTAATACTACACATGTACATTAATACTAGAGACTACACATGTACATTAATACTACATGTGTACATTAATACTACACATGTACATTAATACTAGAGACTACACATGTACATTAATACTACACATGTACATTAATACTACACATGTACATTAATACTAGAGACTACACATGTACATTAATACTACATGTGTACATTAATACTAGAGACTACACATGTACATTAATACTACACATGTATTAATACTACACATGTACATTAATACTACACATACATATTACATTAATACTACACATGTACATTAATACTAGAGACTACACATGTACATTAATACTACATATGTACATTAATACTACATTAATACATGTACATTAATACTACACATGTACATTAATACTACACATGTACATTAATACTAGACTACACATGTACATTAATACTACATGCATTAATACTACACATATGTACATTAATACTACACATGTACATTAATACTACACATGTACATTAATACTACATGTACATTAATACTACACATGTACATTAATACTAGAGACTGTACACATTAATACTACACATGTACATTAATACTACACATTGTACATTAATACTACACATACATTAATACTACATGCATTAATACTACATGTACATTAATACTAGAGACTACATGTACATTAATACTACACATGTACATTAATACTACATGTACATTAATACTACACATGTACATTAATACTAGACTACACATGTACATTAATACTACACATGTACATTAATACTACACATGTACATTAATACTAGAGACTACACATGTACATTAATACTACACATGTACATTAATACTACATGTACATTAAAACTACACATGTACATTAATACTACACATGTACATTAATACTAGAGACTACACATGTACATTAATACTACACATGTACATTAATACTACACATGTACATTAATACTACACATGTACATTAATACTACATGTACATTAATACTAGAGACTACACATGTACATTAATACTACACATGTACATTAATACTACACATGTACATTAATACTACACATGTACATTAATACTACACATGTACATTAATACTACACGTGTACATTAATACTACATGTGTACATTAAAACTACACATGTACATTAATACTACATGTACATTAATACTACATGTACATTAATACTGAGACTACACATGTACATTAATACTACACATGTACGTTAATTCTACACATGTTCGATAATACTAGAGACTACACATGTACATTAATACTACACATGTACATTAATACTACACATGTACATTAATACTACACATGTACATTAATACTAGAGAATACACATGTACATTAATACTACACATGTCCATTAATACTACACATGTACATTAATACTACACATGTATATTAATACTACATACATGCATTAATACTACACATGTACATTAATACTACACATATGTAATATTATACACATGTACATTAAAACTACACATGTACATTAATACTACAGATGTACATTAATACTACACGTGTACATTAAAACTACATGTACATTAATACTAGAGACTACACATGTACATTAATACTACATGTACATTAATACTACACATATGTACATTAATACTACACATGTACATTAATACTACTACATGTACATTAATACTACACATGTACATTAAAACTACACATCTACATTAATACTAGAGACTACATGTACATTAATACTACACATGTACATTAATACTACACATGTACACTACATGTACATTAATACTACACATGTACATTAATACTACATGTACATTAATACTACACATGTACACTAATACTAGATACTACACATGTACATTTATACTACACATGTACATTAATACTACATATGTACATTAATACTAGAGACTACATGTACATTAATACTACACATGTACATTAAAACTACATGTACATTAATACTACACATGTACATTAATACTACACATGCATTAATACTACATGTACATTAATACATGTACATTAATACTACACATGTACATTAATACTACACATGTACATTAATACTACACATGTACATTAATACTAGAGACTACACATGTACATTAATACTACACATGTACATTAATACTACACATGTACATTAATACTACACATGTACATTAATACTACACATGTACATTAAAACTACACATGTACATTAATACTACACATGTACATTAATACTACACATGTACATTAATACTACACATGTACATTAATACTACACATGTACATTAATACTACACATGTACATTAATACTACACATGTACATTAATACTACACATGTACATTAAAACTACACATGTACATTAATACTACACATGTACATTAATACTACACATGTACATTAAAACTACACATGTACATTAATACTACACATGTACATTAATACTACACATGTACATTAAAACTACACATGTACATTAATACTAGAGACTACACATGTACATTAATACTACACATGTACATTAAAACTACACATGTACATTAATACTAGAGACTACACATGTACATTAATACTACACGTGTACATTAATACTACACATGTACATTAATACTACACATGTACATTAATACTACACGTGTACATTAATACTACACATGTACATTAAAACTACACATGTACATTAATACTACACATGTACATTAATACTACACATGTACATTAATACTAGAGACTACATACATTAATACTACATGTACATTAATACTACACATGTACATTAATATTAATACTAGACTACACATGTACATTAATACTACACATGTACATTAATACTACATGTACATTAATACTACATGTACATTAATACTAGAGACTACATGTACATTAATACTACACATGTATTATTACACGTGTCCATTAATACTACATGTGTCCATTAATACTACACATGTACATTAATACTAGAGACTACACATGTACATTAATACTACATGTACATTAATACTACATGTACATTAATACTACATGTACATTAATACTAGAGACTACACATGTACATTAATACTACACATGTACATTAATACTACACATGTACATTAATACTACATTAATACACATGTACATTAATACTACTACATACATTAATACTACACATGTACATTAATACTACATGTACATTAATACTACACATGTACATTAATACTACATGTACATTAAAACTACACATGTACATTAATACTACATGCATTAATACTACACATGTACATTAATACTACATATGCATTAATACTACATGTACATTAATACTACACATGTACATTAATACTAGAGACTACATGTACATTAATACTAATGTACATTAATACATACATTAATACTACACATGTACATTAATACTAGAGACTACACATGTACATTAATACTACATGTACATTAACTACACATGTACATTAATACTACACATGTACATTAATACTACACATGTACATTAATACTAGAGACTACACATATTAATACTATGTACATTAATACTACACATGTACATTAATACTACACATGTACATTAATACTACACATGTACATTAATACTAGAGACTACATGTACATTAATACTAGACATGTACATTAATACTACACATGTACATTAATACTACACATGTACATTAATACTACACATGTACATTAATACATGTACATTAATACTACACATGTACATTAATACACGTGTCCATTAATACTACACATGTACATTAATACTAGAGACTACACATGTACATTAATACTACACATGTACATTAATACTACACATGTACATTAATACTACATGTACATTAATACTACACATGTACATTAATACTACACATGTACATTAATACTACACATGTACATTAATACTACGTGTCCATTAATACATGTACATTAATACTAGAGACTACACATGTACATTAATACTACATGTACATTAATACTAGAGACTACACATGTACATTAATACTACACGTGTCCATTAATACTACACATGTACATTAATACTACACATGTACATTAATACTACACATGTAATACTACACATGTACATTAATACTACACATGTACATTAATACTACATATACATTAATACTAGAGACTACATGTACATTAATACTACACATGTACATTAATACTAGAGACTACACATGTACATTAATACTAGAGACTACACATGTACATTAATACTACATGTACATTAAAACTACACATGTACATTAATACTACACATGTACATTAATACTAGAGACTACACATATTACATTAATACATGTACATTAATACTACATGTACATTAATACTACACATGTACATTAATACTAGAGACTACATGTACATTAATACTACATGTATTATTACTACATGTACATTAATACTACACGTGTACATTAATACTACACATGTACATTAATACTACACATGTACATTAATACTAGAGACTACACATGTACATTAATACTAGAGACTACACATGTACATTAATACTACACATGTACATTAATACTAGAGACTACACATGTACATTAATACTAGAGACTACACATGTACATTAATACTACACATGTACATTAATACTACACATGTACATTAATACTACACATGTACATTAATACTACACATGTACATTAATACTAGAGACTACACATGTACATTAATACTACACATGTACATTAATACTACACATGTACATTAATACTACACATGTACATTAAAACTACACATGTACATTAATACTACACATGTACATTAATACTACACATGTACATTAATACTACACATGTACATTAATACTACACATGTACATTAATACTAGAGACTACATGTACATTAATACTACACATACATTAATACTACACATGTACATTAATACGTGTACATTAATACTACACATATATTAATACTACACATGTACATTAATACTACTACATGTACATTAATACTACACATACATTAATACTAGAGACTACACATGTACATTAATACTACACATGTACATTAATACTACACATGTACATTAATACTACACATGTACATTAATACTAGAGACTACACATGTACATTAATACTACACATGTACATTAATACTACACATGTACATTAATACTACACATGTACATTAATAGAGACTACACATGTACATTAATACTACACATGTACATTAATACTACATGTACATTAATACTACTACATGTACATTAATACTACACATGTACATTAATACTACATGTACATTAAAACACATGTACATTAATACTACACATGTACATTAATACTAGAGACTACACATGTACATTAATACTACACATGTACATTAATACTACATGTACATTAAAACTACATGTACATTAATACTACACATGTACATTAATACTAGAGACTACACATGTACATTAATACTACATGTACATTAATACTACATGTACATTAAAACTACATGTACATTAAACTACGTGTATTAATACATGTACATTAATACTACATGTACATTAATACTACACATGTACATTAATACTACACATGTACATTAAAACTACATGTACATTAATACTACGTGTACATTAAAACTACATGTACATTAATACTACATGTACATTAATACTACACATGTACATTAATACTACACATGTACATTAATACTACACATGTACATTAATACTACACATGTACATTAATACTACACATGTACATTAATACTAGAGACTACACATGTACATTAATACTACACATGTACATTAAAACTACACATGTACATTAATACTACACATGTACATTAATACTACACATGTACATTAAAACTACACATGTACATTAATACTACACATATACATTACAACTACACATGTACATTAAAACTACACATGTACATTAATACTACACATGTACATTAATACTACACGTGTACATTAAAACTACACATGTACATTAATACTAGAGACTACACATGTACATTAATACTACACATGTACATTAATACTACACATGTACATTAATACTACACATGTACATTAATACTAGAGACTACACATGTACATTAATACTACACATGTACATTAATACTACACATGTACATTAATACTAGAGACTACACATGTACATTAATACTACACATGTACATTAATACTACACGTCCATTAAAACTACACATGTACATTAATACTAGAGACTACACATGTACATTAATACTACACATGTACATTAATACTACACATGTACATTAATACTACATGTACATTAATACTACACATGTACATTAAAACTACATGTACATTAATACTAGAGACTACACATACATGCATTAATACTACATGTACATTAAAACTACACATGTACATTAATACTAGAGACTACACATGTACATTAATACTACACATGTACATTAATACTACACGTGTACATTAATACTACACATGTACATTAATACTACACATGTACATTAAAACTACACATGTACATTAATACTACACGTGTACATTAATACTACACATGTCCATTAAAACTACACATGTACATTAATACTACAGATGTACATTAATACTACACATGTACATTAATACTACACGTGTACATTAATACTACACATGTACATTAATACTACACATGTACATTAATACTATAGACTACACATGTACATTAATACTACACATGTACATTAAAACTACACATGTACATTAATACTACACATGTACATTAATACTAGAGACTACACATGTACATTAATACTACACATGTACATTAAAACTACACGTGTACATTAATACTACACATGTACATTAATACTACACATGTACATTAATACTAGAGACTACACATGTACATTAATACTACACATGTACATTAAAACTACACATGTACATTAATACTAGAGACTACACATGTACATTAATACTACACATGTACATTAATACTACACATGTACATTAATACTACACATGTACATTAATACTAGAGACTACACATGTACATTAATACTACACATGTACATTAAAACTACACATGTACATTAATACTACACATGTACATTAAAACTACACATGTACATTAATACTAGAGACTACACATGTACATTAATACTACACATGTACATTAAAACTACACATGTACATTAATACTACACATGTACATTAATACTAGAGACTACACATGTACATTAATACTAGAGACTACACATGTACATTAATACTACACATGTACATTAAAACTACACATGTACATTAATACTAGAGACTACACATGTACATTAATACTACACATGTACATTAATACTACACATGTACATTAATACTACACATGTACATTAATACTAGAGACTACACATGTACATTAATACTACACGTGTACATTAAAACTACACATGTACATTAATACTACACATGTACATTAATACTACACATGTACATTAAAACTACACGTGTACATTAATACTACACGTGTACATTAAAACTACACGTGTACATTAATACTACACGTGTACATTAAAACTACACATGTACATTAATACTACACATGTACATTAAAACTACACATGTACATTAAAACTACACATGTACATTAATACTACACATGTACATTACAACTACACATGTACATTAAAACTACACATGTACATTAATACTACACATGTACATTAATACTACACGTGTACATTAAAACTACATGTACATTAATACTAGAGACTACATGTACATTAATACTACACATGTACATTAATACTACACATGTACATTAATACTACACATGTACATTAAAACTACACATGTACATTAATACTAGAGACTACACATTAATACATGTACATTAATACTACATGTACATTAATACTACACATGTACATTAATACTAGAGACTACATGTACATTAATACTAGAGACTACATGTACATTAATACTACACATGTACATTAAAACTACACATGTACATTAATACTACACGTGTACATTAAAACTACACACGTACATTAATACTACACATGTACATTAAAACTACACATGTACATTAATACTACACATGTACATTAATACTAGAGACTACACATGTACATTAATACTACACATGTACATTAATACTACACATGTACATTAATACTAGAGACTACACATGTACATTAATACTAGAGACTACACATGTACATTAATACTACACATGTACATTAAAACTACACATGTACATTAATACTAGAGACTACACATGTACATTAATACTACACATGTACATTAATACTACACATGTACATTAATACTACACATGTACATTAAAACTACACGTGTACATTAATACTACACGTGTACATTAAAACTACACATGTACATTAATACTACACATGTACATTAAAACTACATTACATTAAAACTAATAATACGTGTACATTAAAACTACACCTGTACATTAATACTACTGCGTGTACATTAAAACTACATGTACATTAATACTACATGTACATTAAAACTACACATGTACATTAAAACTACACATGTACATTAATACTACACATGTACATTAATACTACACATGTACATTACAACTACACATGTACATTAAAACTACACATGTACATTAATACTACACATGTACATTAATACTACACGTGTACATTAAAACTACACATGTACATTAATACTAGAGACTACACATGTACATTAATACTACACATGTACATTAATACTACACATGTACATTAATACTAGACGTGTACATTAATACTACACGTACATTAATATAGAGACTACACATGTACATTAATACTACACATATTACATGTATTAATACTACATGTATATTAATACACATGTACATTAATACTAGACTACACATGTACATTAATACTACTACACATGTACATTAATACACATGTACATTAAAACTACACATGTACATTAATACTACACGTGTATTAAAACTACACATACATTAATACTACACATGTACATTAATACTACATATTATTAATACTACATGTACATTAATACTACATGTACATTAATACTACACATGTACATTAATACTACACATGTACATTAAAACTACATGTACATTAATACTACACATGTACATTAATACTAGTATACATTAATACTACATGTACATTAATACTACATGTACATTAATACTACACGTGTACATTAAAACTACACATGTATTAATACTACACATGTACATTAATACTACACATGTACATTAATACTAGACTACACATGTACATTAATACTACATGTACATTAATACTACATGTACATTAATACTACACATGTACATTAATACTACACATGTACATTAAAACTACATGTACATTAATACTACATGTACATTAATACTACACATGTACATTAAAACTACATGTACATTAATACTACACATGTACATTAATACTAGAGACTACACATGTACATTAATACTACACATGTACATTAATACTACACATGTACATTAATACTACACGTGTACATTAAAACTACACATGTACATTAATACTAGAGACTACACATGTACATTAATACTACACATGTACATTAATACTACACATGTACATTAATACTACACATGTACATTAAAACTACACATGTACATTAATACTACACATGTACATTAATACTACACATGTACATTAATACTACACATGTACATTAATACTAGAGACTACACATGTACATTAATACTACACATGTACATTAATACTACACATGTACATTAATACTAGAGACTACACATGTACATTAATACTACACATGTACATTAAAACTACACATGTACATTAAAACTACACATGTACATTAATACTACACGTGTACATTAATACTACACATGTACATTAATACTAGAGACTACACATGTACATTAATACTACACATGTACATTAATACTACACATGTACATTAATACTACATTAAAACTACATATGTACATTAATACTAGACTACACATGTACATTAATACTACACATGTACATTAATACTACACATGTACATTAAAACTACACATGTACATTAATACTAGAGACTACACGTGTACATTAATACTACACATGTACATTAATACTAGAGACTACACATGTACATTAATACTACACATGTACATTAAAACTACACATGTACATTAATACTACACATGTACATTAATACTAGAGACTACACATGTACATTAATACTACACATGTACATTAATACTACACATGTACATTAATACTAGACGTGTCCATTAATACTACACATGTACATTAATACTAGAGACTACACATGTACATTAAAACTACACATGTACATTAATACTACACATGTACATTAAAACTACACATGTACATTAATACTACACATGTACATTAATACTACACATGTACATTAAAACTACACGTACATTAATACTACATGTATTAAACTACATGTACATTTAAACTACATGTACATTAAAACTACATGTACATTAATACTACACATGTACATTAATACTACACATGTACATTAATACTACACATGTACATTAATACTACATTAATACTACATGTACATTAAACTACACATTAATATTACATTAATACTACATGTACATTAAAACTACACATGTACATTAATACTACACATGTACATTAAAACTACACATGTACATTAATACTACACGTGTACATTAAAACTACACATGTACATTAATACTACACATGTACATTAATACTACACATGTACATTAAAACTACACATGTACATTAATACTACACATGTACATTAAAACTACACATGTACATTAATACTACACATGTACATTAAAACTACACATGTACATTAATACTACACGTACATTAAAACTACACGTACATTAATAACTACACATGTACATTAATACTACATGTACATTAAAACTACATGTACATTAATACTACATGTACATTAATACACATGTACATTAATACTAGAGACTACACATGTACATTAATACTACACATGTACATTAATACTAGAGACTACACATGTACATTAATACTACACATGTACATTAATACTACACATGTACATTAATACATTAATACTACACATGTACATTAATACTAGAGACTACATGTACATTAATACTACACATGTACATTAATACTAGACTACACATGTACATTAATACTACACATGTACATTAATACTACACATGTACATTAATACTACACATGTACATTAATACTAGAGACTACACATGTACATTAATACTACACATGTACATTAATACTAGACTACACATGTACATTAATACTACACATGTACATTAATACTACACATGTACATTAATACTAGAGACTACACATGTACATTAATACTACACATGTACATTAATACTAGACTACACATGTACATTAATACTACACATGTACATTAATACTACATGTATTAATACTAGATACACATGTACATTAATACTACATGTACATTAATACTAGACTACATGTACATTAATACTACACATGTACATTAATACTAGAGACTACATGTACATTAATACTACATGTACATTAATACTACACATGTACATTAAAACTACACTACACATGTACATTAATACTAGACACAACACATGTACATTAATACTACACGTACATTAATACTACACATGTACATTAATACTACACATGTACATTAATACTAGACTACACATGTACATTAATACTACACATGTACATTAATACTACATGTACATTAATACTACACATGTACATTAATACTACATGTACATTAATACTACACATGTCCATTAATACTACACATGTACATTAATACTACACATGTACATTAATACTACACATGTACATTAATACTAGAGACTACACATGTACATTAATACTACACATGTACATTAATACTAGACTACACATGTACATTAATACTACACATGTACATTAATACTACCCATGTACATTAATACTAGTATTAATGGACATGTGTACATGTACATGTACATTAATACTACACATGTACATTAATACTACACATGTACATTAATACTAGAGACTACACATGTACATTAATACTACACGTGTACATTAATACTCTAGAGACATATTATAGATGATCGGGCCTGTGATTGATCAGATGATCGGCCCTGTGATTGATCGGCCCTGTGATTGATCAGATGATCGGCCCTGTGATTGATCGGCCCTGTGATTGATCAGATGATCAGCCCTGTGATTGATCGGCCCTGTGATTGATCGGCCCTGTGATTGATCAGATGATCAGCCCTGTGATTGATCGGCCCTGTGATTGATCAGATGATCAGCCCTGTGATTGATCAGATGATCGGCCCTGTGATTGATCAGATGATCGGCCCTGTGATTGATCAGATGATCAGCCCTGTGATTGATCAGATGATCGGCCCTGTTGTTCCTCTCTCCTTTGGGAACAGGTCCAACAGGTCTGCAGACGACACAGTCAACATGGCCCTTCACTACATCCTCCAGCATCTGGACTCCCCAGGAACCTACGCCAGGATCCTGTTTGTGGACTTCAGCTCTGCCTTCAACACCATCATCCCGTCCCTGCTGCAGGACAAGCTCTCCCAGCTGCAGGTGGATCACAGACTTCCTGACCGACAGGAAGCAGCACGTGAGGCTGGGGAAACACGTCTCAGGCTCCCGGACCACCAGGTTCCCCCCAAGGCTGTGTTCTTTCCCCTCTGCTGTTCTCCCTGTACACCAACAGCTGCACCTCCAGTCACCAGTCCGTCAAGCTCCTGAAGTTCGCGGATGACACCACCCTCATTGGGCTCATCTCTGGTGGGGACGAGACCGCCTACAGGTGGGAGACTGACCACCTGGTGACCTGGTGCAGCCAGAACAACCTGGAGCTCAACGCCTGAAGACAGTGGAGATGGTTGTGGATTTCAGGAGGAATGCAGCCCCACCCGCCTCTCAGCCTGTGTGACTCCCCCGCCGACGCTGTGGAGTCCGTCCGCTTCCTGGGCTCCATCATCACCCAGGACCTCAAGTGGGAGCTGAACATCGGCTCCATCACCAAGAAGGCCCAGCAGAGGATGTTCTTCCTGAGGCAGCTGAGGAAATTCAACCTGCCAGGAAGATGATGGTACGATTCTACACGGCCATCGTTGAGTCCATCATCTGCTCCTCCATCACCGCCTGGCACCCTGCAGCCACAGCCAAAGACAAGCGCAGGCTGCAGAGCATCATCCGCTCGGCCGAGAGGGTTATCGGCTGCAATCTGCCTTCCTCCAGGTCCTGTTCACTTCCAGGTCACTGAAGCGGGCCAGAAAGATTGTCGCTGACCCTCCCACCCTGGACACTCCTGTTCGAGTCCCTCCCCTCGGGGAGGAGGCTGCGGTCCATCAGGACAAAGACCACCCGCCACACCAAAAGTTTTTTCCCGTCGGCAGTCGGGCTCATCAATGGAACCCGGACTGACTGACTGTCACCCCAGGACTACCACCTCTTCTTCCACCTTCCTCTCTCCTCCTTCTTCCCGCCTCCTTCCTCCTCCTCACTCCTCCTCCCTCCTCCTTCTTCTTCCCTCCTCCACACACGTCACTTTAACATGCACTTTAACTTGAGGCCTCCTCCACACACATGCCACTTTATTTGCATGCACTTTAACTTAAACACACGCCACGCGTAACATACACTTTTAACTAAAACACACCACTTGAAGCACACACCCAAACACTTTCACATTATTTGTTGTCTTTCTGTCGTGTTAATTGTTGTTTGTTTGTCATGTCCAAATGTTGCACCTTCCGCCAAAAAAAATTCCTCGTTTGTGTAAACATTCCTGGCAATAAAACTGTTTCTGATTCTGATTCTGATTCTGAGGTGGTCCTTTCAGGAGGAAGCTGCATGGTGAAATGAATTACCTGTCTGACCCCGTGGGTGAACCTTCTCTTGGGGCGGGGGTCGTGGGCTGCGGTGGAGCGCCGGGGAGCACCTGTCTTGCTCAAGGACACTTCAACACACCAGTGGAGGAGCACAGAGCAGCAGATATCTAACAAGTCCCTCCCCTCCCTCCACCTCCTGGAGACACACGTGATGCACCTGTCTCAAGGCGACCTGTGATCACCGGGACAGACCCATGTTGGCTTCTTCTACATGAGTTTGATGAGAAATAATAAGATACATTCAATAAAGTTGCTGAAACAGAAATATTAAAAGGAACTCAATTTTGATATGGATGTAGTTAAACAACTAAAAAACGTCCCCTCTATTAAATGTGGTTAAGTTGACAATAATACCACATCAACTATAACTAAGGACTATAATTACGAATCAGCTTCAGACAGAAGGAGATCATCAACACAACAGAATAATAGGAAGATACCAAAGCAGTGTAAACAGTGGACCTGAGTGATGGATGGATGAAGAGGAGAGGAGGAGGAGGAGGAGGGACTAGCGTTGGAAGAACGGGAGGAAGAGATGGGGAGAGGAGGAGGAGGAGGAGGAGTCTGTTTGTTGACATCGGACGAAAACGAAAACTCGATGAGTGAAGACTCGTGATAATAACTTGATTTCTCGCCGTCATCGAGACATCCAGCCTTGGCCAGAGCTCAGGTGGAGTAGTGCGTGAGGAGCGGTGCGTGGTGTGCGTGGTGTGCGTGGTGTGCGTGTCTGTCTGTCCACACTCCGAGCTAGCGCTAGCCCCCTAGCTGTGCGAGCTAACTCCATAGCAGCCCAAGCTAATCGGATGCATTGGTGAGGGTTAACGTAGAATACTTAACGCAGAATACTGAACGTAAAGAACACGCGTCGCTCCCTCCGCGAGGAGGCTCTCGGTGTCCGCGGACACGCCGCGCTACTGCAGAGGGAGTCCTGCAGGGAGCTAGGAAGCTAGCGAGCCGAGTAACACTGTCCCAGGACCCATTGCTGTGAGCGGGGTAACGGGGTAACGGAGTAACGGAGTAACACTGTCCCAGGACCCATTGCTGTGAGCGGGGTAACGGAGTAACGGGGTAACGGAGTAACACTGTCCCAGGACCCATTGCTGTGAGCGGGGTAACGGAGTAACGGAGTAACACTGTCCCAGGACCCATTGCTGTGAGCGGGGTAACGGGGTAACGGAGTAACGGAGTAACACTGTCCCAGGACCCATTGCTGTGAGCGGGGTAACGGAGTAACGGAGTAACACTGTCCCAGGACCCATTGCTGTGAGCGGGGTAACGGAGTAACGGGGTAACTGAGTAACGGTGTCTCCCAGGACTCATCGCGGTGAATGGTAGTAACGTTAGTAACTGTTTCCCAGGATGCATTGTGGTGAATGGTAGTAACGTTAGTAATGGTGTTTCCCAGGATGCATTGCGGTGAGCGGTAGTAACGTTAGTAACGTTAGTAATGGTGTTTCCCAGGATGCATTGCGGTGTGCCCACTACTTGTGGTAGAAACAGGAGGTGTGGAGCTCGTCCTCCGGATTCACACCATAACGTTCAAGCTGTTGCACAGTAGCAGTTAGCCAGCAGTTAGCCAGCAGTTAGCCAGCAGTTAGCCAGCAGCTAGCCAGCAGTTAGCCAGCAGTTAGCCAGCAGTTAGCCAGCAGTTAGCCAACAGTTAGCCAGCAGTTAGCCAACAGTTAGCCAGCAGTTAGCCAGCAGTTAGCCAACAGTTAGCCAGCAGTTAGCCAGCAGCTAGCCAGCAGCTAGCCAGCAGCTAGCTCACAGCAGCCCGGGTCACGGCTAGCTGTCCTCAAGCTTCACAAAGCGGACAGACGGGCTCAGCGTCAGGCTGTCAGCTGTTTTCACAGAAATATGTCTCACGTTACAATTGTATTCAGTACAGTCGGAAAATAAAGTAAGAACTATCGATCGTACTTGTAATTACTTAAATGTCATTAGCGTGACTTTATTTGTTACCCGGTGTATAACCCTCATGTTTATTAGTGTTGTCACATGGCCGCCTCACAGAACATTTGACATCAGAACAATATGTATTAATGTCACTGGGTCGAAGATGGTGGAACATACTTCCATTCAATCTGAAGTCAGAAGGTCAAGGGCAACTGTGGCGCTGCTTCCTGTGCAACGCTGTCCTGCTCACCTTCTTTGTGGTCGATGGCAGCCTCCCAAGGTGCACTGAGCTGGAGAGAGAGGCCAACATGGCAGCCAAAGCAGGAGACAACCCTGACAGCCTCATGTCGGTGGCAACGGTCTTCTGCCTGAGGAACCTCAGGAAGACCATGTGCTACCAGGGATTCAGGAGCAAGCTGAGTCTGCGCTCGGACATCTTCCTTCCCAGCGAAATCTGCGATAAGCTGGTCAACACGTACGTTCCCTCCTCAGTTCGTGGTCCCCAATTTCGGAACATTCTTCCGTCAAAATTCCCCATGTTTGTCCATCCGACAGATTCCATGTTGTTTTTATTCAAACAGATATATGGAGTTGGTCCACACAGACAGTAACTTTGAACCAGAAGAAAGCTTCTTCCAACTCTTCTCAGACCCTCGGAGCACCAGACTGACCCGGGTGCAGCTGAGAGAAGACTTTGTTCGGGACAGGGATCTGGAGGCCATTCGGAAACAGGTGGGACGTTTTCAGAATGAGACAATTACAGCTTTTATTTAGCAGTTCCCCTCTGAGGAGCATCTCAATTAGACAATGGAAGTATCGTCATTCACTTTTGAAAAGAACTATATTTAGTTTTCTTTACAACCGAAGTCTTATAACAGCATTCTACTTGCCAACTTAATGATAGAGACATGGACACAGTGACTGCAGCAGACCATGTATATAACACAATCCCTCATGCTATCCAAACCTTTTATTTGTAAGGAAAACTAAGGAGAAGCATTCACTTATTAACAAAACTGTCAATTGTAAATGTTTATTCGATTCTGGAAAATCACCACGGTACAGTTTAGATCTACCTCAATGTTGGCAATAAACAATTATATTGGACAGTTTAGGTTTTCATGAATTGACAACATGGACCACCCTCTCTTGGAGAAACTCATTTAAAACTCATTTATCAGAATCTGATTCATCTATTTCATTTATCATACAACCTTCCAGGCCCATATATTTTAAATAGGTTTCCAGTGGGCTTTCTTGCCAGATAAAGAAATCAGCCTTAAAAGAGCTCAAATCTAACTATTTAGAAGGACTAACAACGATAACGAAAGGTGGCAGATTAATCCCAGCACCCTAAATTGCAGCATAAAGCCATTTGTAAATGATTCAATAATGATGAACTTTGTCTGACCAGGACCTGATTGAGCTCCACCTCACCTACTGCAACAGCCTGTCCTCCCGCAGCCTGAAAACACTCACCTGCTTCCGGGAGACCTTGGTGTCTCTTTGTCTCTTCGGCTGCAGCCACATCTTCTACAGGAAGGGCGGCGCCCCGCTCGCCTGCAATGAAGACACCGAGGACGAGGACGAGGAGAGCCCAGCTTCTCGGCAGGCTCTAGAGACAGACTTTAACTTCCAGGGGTTCAACCGCCTCCGGCTGCTCAATTTAGGAGGCCTGCCTGACGAGGTGGACGCTGAGAACCTGCTCAAGCCCCTGAAGGCTCTCACCTCACTAGATCTGTCTAATGTACACTTGCTGGGGACATCGTTTCTCACCCAGTGGAAAGATAGACTGGCATCTCTTGTTCTCTACAACGTGGACCTGTCAGAGGAGCTGGTCAGTACCGTGGTAGAGATCACTAACCTCAGGTAAGGTCACTATGCTCTGACCACACTGTGAAGCCTTTGTATATATTGTTGTGTCTGATTGAAATAGAAGAGTGGAGAGAGAGACAGAGCTGTTGATTGATTGAACATAGAAAGAATCTTCACATCCATTTAGAACCTCTTGGATAGTCTGTCGCCTACTCCAATAGACTATCGCCAACTCCGACAGTCTATCGCCTACTCCGATAGACTAACGCTTACTCCGATAGACTAACGCCTCCTCCAATAGACTAACGCCTACTCCGACAGTCTATCGCCTACTCCGATAGACTAACGCCTACTCCGACAGTCTATCGCCTACTCCGATAGTCTATCGCCTCCTCCGATAGACTAACGCCTACTCCGACAGTCTATCGCCTACTCCGATAGTCTATCGCCTACTCCGATAGACTAACGCCTACTCCGACAGTCTATCGCCTACTCCGACAGTCTATCGCCTACTCCGATAGACTAACGCCTACTCCGACAGTCTATCGCCTACTCCGACAGACTAACGCCTACTCCGATAGACTAACGCCTACTCCGACAGTCTATCGCCTACTCCGATAGACTAACGCCTACTCCGACAGTCTACCGCCTACTCCGACAGTCTATCGCCTACTCCGATAGTCTATCGCCTACTCCGATAGACTAACGCCTACTCCGACAGTCTATCGCCTACTCCGACAGTCTATCGCCTACTCCGATAGACTAACGCCTACTCCGACAGTCTACCGCCTACTCCGATAGACTAACGCCTACTCCGATAGACTAACGCCTACTCCGACAGTCTATCGCCTCCTCCGATAGTCTATCGCCTACTCCGATAGACTAACGCCTACTCCGATAGTCTATCGCCTACTCCGACAGTCTATCGCCTACTCCGATAGTCTATCGCCTACTCCGACAGTCTATCGCCTACTCCGATAGACTAACGCCTACTCCGATAAACTATCGCCTACTCCGATAGACTATCGCCTACTCCGAGAGACTAACGCCTACTCCGAGAGACTAACGCCTACTCCGATAGACTATCGCCTACTCCGATAGACTAACGCCTACTCCGACAGTCTATCGCCTACTCCGACAGACTAACGCCTACTCCGATAGACTAACGCCTACTCCGACAGTCTATCGCCTACTCCGACAGACTAACGCCTACTCCGATAGACTAACGCCTACTCCGACAGTCTATCGCCTACTCCGATAGACTAACGCCTACTCCGATAGACTAACGCCTACTCCGACAGTCTATCGCCTACTCCGATAGACTAACGCCTACTCCGACAGTCTACCGCCTACTCCGACAGTCTATCGCCTACTCCGATAGTCTATCGCCTACTCCGACAGACTAACGCCTACTCCGATAGACTAACGCCTACTCCGACAGTCTATCGCCTACTCCGACAGTCTATCGCCTACTCCGACAGTCTATCGCCTACTCCGATGTTCCCTTTACATGACCACTAATAATTTGTGTCATTGATAAAACTCTCATTCTTCAGACACCTTGACGTCTCGCGGGAGAGCCGGCGGACCTCTAAGTGTAAGATGACCAGGAAGACCCTGACGGCCATCGTCCAGCGTCTGGTCCACCTGGTGTCGCTGGACGTCTCGGGGCACATGATGCTGGACAACTGCACCGTTCCACACTTTGAAGACGCGATGGGTCGGCCGAGGTGGGTCACGCTGAAGTGTCCGCCGTATATTCAGATCGTCTTCCAGATGGACAATGACCTTCTGGACCTTTCTTCTCATTCAGCATCGAGCCTTGCAAAAGCAGCATCTATCCTTTCCAGGAGCTGAAGAGGCCGCTGCAGTTCCTGGGCCTGTACGACACCACCCTCTGTAATGTGACCCACATCCCTGCTTATAAGGTACTGGTCCTCACGTTACAGTTCTGGTTATTCTGGGCATAGTCCTGCCTGACAAAGTGGTTAGAGCGTTGGGTGATTGAACACGCCATGTGCACATATTAATATTGCTCATGAACAGGTTCATCGGTGTGTTTTCGGCCTTTTTCAGGTGACTGGATCAAAGAATGAGGACCAGGTCCTGAATGCCATCGAGGTTTACACCGAGTTCCGCCCCGAGCTGGCCCAAAGAGCCATCAACCAGCTGTTTGACATCGCCAGGATACAGCACTGCAGCCAGCTGCTGCGAGCTCTGCAGGTAGAAGGGTGGCTCTGTGAAGACGGCGACGCCCTGGTTCTGCCTCTCTCACACATGGCGTTACCCTTTCTGTCCCCTCAGCTGGTCATAGCAGCACTAAAGTGCCACAAATATGATAAGAGCATCCAGGTGACGGGCAGCGCCGCTCTGTTCTACCTGACCAACACCGAGTACCGCAGCGACCAGAGTGTGCGCTTGCGTAGGGAGGTCATCCAGGTGGTCCTCAATGGAATGGAGCAGTACCAGGAGGTCACCGTGAGTCTCTGTGGCCTCGGCCTGAGAAACCGGCTCAACTTCTTTAGCTGTGAAGCTTTATACTCTGACAATATCAATCATACTTTATTTGTGAAGCACTTTTCCTACCATTCCAATGTAAGACAAAGTGCCTTCAGAACACATGCGGCATGAAGAAGAGACACGAGTAGAGTTCTTCACAGGATGAATATGCAATGGCTCTGATCCAGTGGCGGCTGGTGACATTTTGGGGGGGGGGGGGCAGTTGGGCGACGCGGTTTAAATATCACTCAACAATGAGAAGAAAAGAGGTTTTGAGTAGAATATTGTAAAAAACAAAGCTTTATTTCAAGAACACAGCGTGCTCAACACTGTCCAATAACAACTATCAACACACTGTAACGTTGGGCATGAGAGGCTCAGAGCAGCTTTAAGGAACATTGGGTTGGGTTTCAGAGGTTTGCAAAATAAAAGAGTTTCACCCTCACATGAAAGAGGTTCAGAGCAGAATAGTCAGAGAGATCACATGTTACATTGGGTGACAGAGTAGAGCCACTACTGTAAAGACAAGTAGCCTCCTCTCTTTAAAGGTCTTCTCCATAACTCTCTGGTTAAAGTCATCATGTCTGTAACCAGCCTCCATTATTCTGAGGGAATGTGTCTGTTTCACAACTTCTTCCTTGTGTTTCGATGCCAGTTCGGTCTCCTTCTGCTGCTCTGCTCTGCAAACAGGGTTAGCTTCAGGCTGTTAGCTAGATGCTGCGTTAACATTCGTGCTTTCCACTTGTCTGCAGCTCTTTAGGCCCCTCCCCCCGTTGTAGTCCAGAGAGTTTCAGTCCCAGGACTTTGGAACAACAGACAGGGGAAACTAAACAGCATTACTCACTGAGCTCCAGCTAACAGCTCCGTTAGCTACCTGCTCCCGTAGCTCCGTGGAGCTCTCTGGCTGAGGGAACATACCGGTCTCTGATTGGCCGAATAGTCCAGTCACGTGAAATAATAAAACGATGTCATTGGCCAGAGCGCACATTTGTGCCTCGAGATTCACGTTTCATCCTCCAATGAGAAGCCGTCCATGCCGAAACGACCGTGAAATGTTTGCTCGCTGCCGCACACACACGTTGGGCCGGAGCCCCGAAAATGGGGCGGGGCTTCTCTCCGTGAGGATGAGTGGAGATATATTATATTTTTTCACATTAACTTAAGTGGTTGTTGACAGGCTGACGGTCTCCCACACACATTTAGCGCGTCAACACGGTATATTTACTTTTTAAAATGATTTGGCAAATCATGTTTTTTGACAGGATGTATTATTTTGTTTCTTCTTCTTTTTTTTCTTTTCATCTCAACATTTTAAGAGAGGCGGCGCCCTAGCGCCCCCTATGGACGCACCGCCACTGCTCTGATCCACATCATGTGACCCCCCACACCAGGTCCAGAGGAACTGCTGCCTGACTCTGTGTAACTTCAGCATTCCAGAGGAGCTGGAGTTCCAGTACAGTCGGGTCAACCAGCTGCTGCTGAAGATCCTGGAGCCGGCCCGGCAGGACGAGTCCATCCAGAGGATCGCGGTGCACCTGTGCAACGCCTTGGTGTGTCAGGTGGACAACCACCACAAGGAGGCCGTGGGCAAGATGGGCTTCGTCAAGGTAACACGTCATAGAGACATAGATCTATGTCCACACAACAAGGGACTGGTGATACGTCGTCTTCTGGAGGTGAACTCCACTCGAACTATTCAGGAGTGTGTGTGCGTGTGGAAACAGCTGATTCCAGTTTTTTTTTCCTCCTTCACAGACGATGTTGAATTTAATCCAGAAGAAGTTACAGGACCGGCTGGTGAGTCTTTGACCTGAGCTCCTCACCGAGCTGCTGCCCTGGTGTTCGCCTCCGTCACATGGCGTGTGTGTCTGTGTGTGTCTCAGTGTGACCAGGTGATGGAGTTCTCCTGGAGCGCTCTGTGGAACATCACCGATGAGACGCCTGATAACTGCCAGATGTTCCTCAACTGTCGGGGCATGAGTCTGTTCCTGGAGTGTCTGCAGGTGAGTCCCTGGTCCAGGTGCCATGTGGCTTCAGGTCTGTGAGGTCGTGGTCTCTGTGTGCTGACCCTCCTCTCCTCGGGTCTGATCCAGGAGTTTCCAGACAAACAGGAGCTTCACCGCAACATGTTGGGGCTGCTGGGGAATGTAGCTGAGGTGAAGGCTCTGAGGCCACAGCTGCTCACCCCCCAGTTCATCTCAGTGTTCAGGTGAGACCGGATCAGCCTGGCTCTCACATGACCAGCTGCTGTTATGTCTTTAAAGTCAGGACTCCAGCAGCCTTTTGACCCACGACCAGTAATGTATAAACTGGAGACCGCCCACCGACCCCCCTCCTGAAGTGCCTGTGTGTTGCAGCGAGCTGCTGGGCAGTAAGGCCGATGGCATCGAGGTGTCCTACAACGCGTGCGGCGTGCTGTCCCACATCGTGTTCGACGGGCCGGAGGTGTGGTCCATGGAGGAGCCGCTCAGGGTCACGGTGATGGACCAGATGTGGGACGCCATCCGGAGCTGGGACGTCAGCTCGCGGCGCAACATCAACTACAGGTGAGCTGTCGATGCAGGGTGGACACCAACAGGTGTCTCACGGAGGACGTGCTGACCATGAGAGGAGCATGTCTGCACCGCGTGGTCCTCACGCTGACATCTGGTCCTCACGCTGACCTCTGGTCCTCACGCTGACCTCTGGTCCTCGTGGTGACCTCTGGTCCTCACGCTGACCTCTGGTCCTCACGCTGACCTCTGGTCCTCGTGGTGACCTCTGGTCCTCGCGGTGACCTCGTGGTGACCTCTGGTCCTCACGCTGACCTCTGGTCCTCGCGGTGACCTCTGGTCCTCACGCTGACCTCTGGTCCTCACGCTGACCTCTGGTCCTCGCGGTGACCTCGTGGTGACCTCTGGTCCTCACGCTGACCTCTGGTCCTCACGCTGACCTCTGGTCCTCGCGGTGACCTCGTGGTGACCTCTGGTCCTCACGCTGACCTCTGGTCCTCGTGGTGACCTCTGGTCCTCGTGGTGACCTCTGGTCCTCACGCTGACCTCTGGTCCTCGCGGTGACCTCGTGGTGACCTCTGGTCCTCACGCTGACCTCTGGTCCTCGCGGTGACCTCTGGTCCTCACGCTGACCTCTGGTCCTCGCGCTGACCTCTGGTCCTCACGCTGACCTCGGCGCTGCGTCCCTGCAGGTCCTTCGAGCCCATCCTGCGCCTGCTGCCCCAGAGCATCGCCCCGGTCAGCCAGCACTGGGCCACCTGGGCGCTCTTCAACCTGGTGTCGGTGTACCGTGAGTCATGGCGCCGCTGCTCTTCTTCTGCACACGCTCACAGGCTGAGTCTCTACTCTATGTCCGCAGCAAGCAAGTACTGTCCCCTGCTGATCAAGGAGGGAGGAGTCACTCTGCTGGAGAAGGTTCTGGAACTGGACAGCTCCGACCCGGAGACCAAGGACATGGCCAGGTGAGACTCCTTTAGAGGCCCCTGGGCTGAGGGGCGTCATCTGGAGAGAAGCACCATCACATGACTCACATGACACATGTCACGTGACTCTCATGTCACATGACTCATGCTTACATGACTGACATGTCACATGACTCATGTCACATGACTCATGACTCATGCTTACATGACTCATGTCACATGACTCACATGTCACATGACTCATGTCACATGACTCATGCTTACATGACTGACATGTCACATGACTCTCATGTCACATGACTCATGTCACATGACTCTCATATAACATGACTCATGTCACATGACTCATGACTCTCATGCTTACATGACTCACATGACTCATGACTCTCATGCTTACATGACTCACATGTCACATGACTCATGACTCATATCACATGACTCATGTCACATGACTCTCATGCTTACATGACTCATGACTCTCATGTCACATGACTCTCATGTCACATGACTCATGGCTCTCATGCTTACATGACTCACATGTCACATGACTCTCATGTCACATGACTCATGTCACATGACTCTCATGCTTACATGACTCATGTCACATGACTCTCATGTCACATGACTCTCATGTCACATGACTCTCATGACACATGACTCATGTCACATGACTCATGTCACATGACTCTCATGTCACATGACTCTCATGACACATGACTCATGTCACATGACTCATGTCACATGACTCTCATGACACATGACTCTCATGTCACATGACTCTCATGACACATGACTCATGTCACATGACTCATGTCACATGACTCTCATGACACATGACTCTCATGTCACATGACTCATGACACATGACTCATGTCACATGACTCATGTCACATGACTCATGACTCTCATGCTTACATGACTCTCATGTCACATGACTCATGACTCGCATGACACATGACTCACATGACTCATGACTCATGCTTACATGACTCACATGATACACATGTCACATGACTCACATGACACATGACTCATGCTTACATGACTCACATGTCACATGACATGACTCATGACTCATGCTTACATGACACACATGACTCATGTCACATGTCACATGACTCATGCTTACATGACTCACATGGCACATGACTCTCATGACACATGACTCGTCACATGTCACATGACTCACATGACACATGACTCATGCTTACATGACTCTCATGTTACATGACTCACATGTCACATGACTCATGACACATGACTCATGTCACATGACTCTCATGACTCACATGACTCACATGACTCTCATGACACATGACTCATGACTCTCATATCACATGACTCATGTCACATGACTCATGACTCATGCTTACATGACTCACATGACTCATGACTCTCATGTCACATGACTCTCATGTCACATGACTCATGGCTCTCATGCTTACATGACTCACATGTCACATGACTCACATGACTCATGACTCTCATGCTTACATGACTCTCATGTCACATGACTCATGTCACATGACACTCATGGCTCTCATGCTTACATGACTCACATGACTCATGTCACATGACTCTCATGTCACATGACTCATGACACATGACTCATGACTCTCATGTCACATGACTCATGACTCTCATGCTTACATGACTCTCATGACACATGACTCATGTCACATGACTCATGACTATCATGCTTACATGACTCTCATGTCACATGACTCTCATGTCACATGACTCTCATGTCACATGACACATGACTCATGTCACATGACTCATGCTTACATGACTCTAATGCTTACATGACTCTCATGCTTACATGACTCATGTCACATGACTCTCATGACACATGACTCTCATGTCACATGACACATGACTCATGTCACATGACTCATGACTCTCATGCTTACATGACTCTCATGTCACATGACGCTCATGACACATGACTCACATGACACATGACTCATGACTCTCATGCTTACATGAGTCTCATGTCACATGACTCTCATGACACATGACTCTCATGTCACATGACTCATGTCACATGACTATCATGACACATGACTCACATGTCACCTGACTCTCATGTCACATGACTCACATGACTCATGTCACATGACTCATGACTCTCATGCTTACATGACTCACATGTCACATGACTCTCATGTCACATGACTCTCATGTCACATGACTCGTGTCACATGACTCATGACTCTCATGCTTACATGACTCTCATGTCACATGACACATGACTCACATGACACATGACTCACATGACTCATGACTCATGCTTACATGACTCACATGATACACATGTCACATGACTCACATGACACATGACTCATGCTTACATGACATACATGACTCATGACTCATGCTTACATGACACACATGACTCACATGTCACATGACTCACATGACTCATGACTCATGCTTACATGACTCACATGACACATGACTCATGCTTACATGACTCTCATGTTACATGACTCACATGTCACATGACTCTCATGACACATGACTCATGTCACATGACTCTCATGACACATGACTCTCATGACACATGACTCACATGACTCTCATGACACATGACTCATGACTCTCATATCACATGACTCATGTCACATGACTCATGCTTACATGACTCACATGACTCATGACACATGACTCATGACTCTCATGTCACATGACTCATGACTCTCATGCTTACATGACTCACATGACTCTCATGACACATGACTCATGTCACATGACTCATGACTCTCGTGCTTACATGACTCTCATGTCACATGACTCTCATGACACATGACTCTCATGTCACATGACTCTCATGACACATGACTCGTCACATGACACATGACTCTCATGCTTACATGACTCTCATGCTTACATGACTCACATGTCACATGACTCTCATGACACATGACTCATGTCACATGACTCACATGACACATGACTCATGCTTACATAACTCTCATGTCACATGACTCATGTCACATGACTCATGACACATGACTCTCATGACTCATGACTCTCATGCTTACATGACTCACATGTCACATGACTCTCATGACACATGACTCATGTCACATGACTCATAACTCTCATGCTTACATGACTCACATGACTCATGGCTCATGCTTACATGACTCTCATGTCACATGACTCATGTCAAATGTCACATGACTCTCATGACACATGACTCATGACTCACATGTCACATGACTCGCATGACACATGACTCACATGACTCATGACTCATGCTTACATGACTCACATGATACACATGTCACATGACTCACATGACACATGACTCATGCTTACATGACTCACATGTCACATGATTCATGACTCTCATATCACATGACTCATGTCACATGACTCATGCTTACATGACTCATGCTTACATGACTCACATGACTCATGCTTACATGACTCACATGTGACATGACTCATGACACATGACTCATGACTCTCATGTCACATGACTCATGACTCATGCTTACATGACTCACATGACTCTCATGACACATGACTCATGTCACATGACTCATGACTCTCATGCTTACATGACTCTCATGTCACATGACTCTCATGACACATGACTCTCATGACACATGACTCTCATGTCACATGACTCTCATGACACATGACTCGTCACATGACACATGACTCTCATGCTTACATGACTCATGCTTACATGACTCACATGTCACATGACTCTCATGACACATGACTCATGTCACATGACTCACATGACACATGACTCATGCTTACATGACTCTCATGTCACATGACTCATGTCACATGACTCTCATGACTCATGACTCTCATGCTTACATGACTCACATGTCACATGACTCTCATGACTCATGACACATGACTCTCATGACACATGACTCTCATGACTCACATGACTCTCATGACACATGACTCATGACTCTCATATCACATGACTCATGTCACATGACTCATGCTTACATGACTCACATGACTCATGACTCTCATGTCACATGACTCTCATGTCACATGACTCATGGCTCTCATGCTTACATGACTCACATGACTCATGACTCTCATGCTTACATGACTCTCATGTCACATGACTCATGTCACATGACACTCATGGCTCTCATGCTTACATGACTCACATGACTCTCATGTCACATGACTCTCATGTCACATGACTCATGACACATGACTCATGACTCATGTCACATGACTCATGACTCTCATGCTTACATGACTCTCATGACACATGACTCATGTCACATGACTCATGACTCATGCTTACATGACTCTCATGTTACATGACTCTCATGACACATGACTCATGTCACATGACTCTCATGACTCATGACTCACATGACTCTCATGACACATGACTCATGACTCTCATATCACATGACTCATGTCACATGACTCATGCTTACATGACTCACATGACTCATGACTCTCATGTCACATGACTCTCATGTCACATGACTCATGGCTCTCATGCTTACATGACTCACATGTCACATGACTCACATGACTCATGACTCTCATGCTTACATGACTCTCATGTCACATGACTCATGTCACATGACACTCATGGCTCTCATGCTTACATGACTCACATGACTCATGTCACATGACTCTCATGTCACATGACTCATGACACATGACTCATGACTCTCATGTCACATGACTCATGACTCTCATGCTTACATGACTCTCATGACACATGACTCATGTCACATGACTCATGACTCTCATGCTTACATGACTCTCATGTCACATGACTCTCATGACACATGACTCATGACACATGACTCATGTCACATGACTCATGCTTACATGACTAATGCTTACATGACTCTCATGCTTACATGACTCATGTCACATGACTCTCATGACACATGACTCTCATGTCACATGACACATGACTCATGTCACATGACTCATGACTCTCATGCTTACATGACTCTCATGCTTACATGACTCTCATGTCACATGACGCTCATGACACATGACTCACATGACACATGACTCATGAGTCTCATGTCACATGACTCTCATGACACATGACTCTCATGTCACATGACTCATGTCACATGACTATAATAATAATAATAATAATAATAGATTATATTTATAATGCACTTTTTAATTTGCATGGGCAAAACTCAAAGTGCTACAAAGTAAAAATGGTTTAGATAAAACAGAATAAAAGCAGCGACGTCTATGTTCAAATCTAGTGAAAAGCTATTCTAAAAAGGTGTGTTTTTAGGCCTTTTTTAAAAACATCCACAGTCTGTGGTGTCCTCAGCTGGTTTGGGAGGGCATTCCACAGTCTCGGAGCAGCGGAGCAGAAGGCTCGGTCTCCCATAATGTTCAGTTTGGTCCTGGGGGGAAGAAGGAGGTTTGCCTTTTCAGAGCGTAGGCTCCTCGTGGAATTTTGTGGGGTGAGAAGTTCTTTGATATATGAGGGCGCATTTCCATGAATGCACTGATAGGTGAAGAGGGTGATTTTGTAGTCAATCCTGAGTGAGACCGGGAGCCAATGCAATAATTTGAGTATGGGCGTGATGTGCTCATACTTCCGCACTCTCATCAGGATCCTAGCAGCACTGTTCTGGATGTATTGCAGCTTCTGGATGTTCTTGGCAGAAGTCCCAATGAGAAGTGCGTTACAGTAATCCAGCCTGGAGGAGACAAAGGCATGGACAAGCTTTTCAGCATCTGATAGGCTGAGTGAGGGACGAGTTTAGCAATATTTCTGAGGTGGTAGAAGGAGGTCTTGCATGTTTGTTTGATGTGGGCCTCAAAGGTCAGGTGAGGATCCATTTTAACACCCAGATTGGTGACAGTTGACGAGTGAAATGTTCTGACCGGAGAAGGTGATGCTGGTGATGGAGGATGAAAGGACCTGATGTGGAGTGCCAACTAGAATGGCTTCAGTCTTGGAGCTGTTTAATTGAAGGAAGTTTTGTTTCATCCACACCTCTATCTCCTCCAGGCATGTGGTTATGTTGGATGATGGCAGAGGTGCAGAAGGGGTTGGCTTTGTTCTGATGTAGCTGCGTGTCATCAGCATAGCAATGGAAAGATATTCCATGCCGGCTGATGACACGACCAAGGGGGGACATGTATATGGTGAAAAGGGTGGGGCCGAGGACTGATCCTTGAGGGACACCACAGTTCACAAAGTGTGTTTGTGATTTTGCCACTCCCAAGGTGACATGCTCAGTCCTCCCGGTGAGATATGAGGTGAACCAGTTTAGGGCAGAGTCAGAGAGTCCAATTGTCGAGCGAAGACGATGGAGTAGAATGTTATGGTCGACGGTGTCAAACGCTGCAGTTAGATCCAGGAGGATGAGGAGGGATGGAGATCCGGTGTCAGCTGTCATCAGCAGGTCATTGGTCACCCTGACTAAGGCAGTTTCTGTACTGTGGCCCTGGCGGAAACCAGACTGGAACTTTTCAAAGAGGTTATTGTGTTTGAGATGTTCGTGAATCTGAATGGAAATTACCTTCTCCAGCACCTTTGACACATGACTCACATGTCACCTGACTCTCATGTCACATGACTCACATGACTCGTGTCACATGACTCATGACTCTCATGCTTACATGACTCTCATGTCACATGACTCACATGACTCACATGACTCATGACTCATGCTTACATGACTCACATGATACACATGTCACATGACTCACATGACACATGACTCATGCTTACATGACTCACATGTCACATGACATGACTCATGACTCATGCTTACATGACACACATGACTCACATGTCACATGACTCACATGACTCATGACTCATGCTTACATGACTCACATGGCACATGACTCTCATGACACATGACTCATGACTCACATGGCACATGACTCTCATGACACATGACTCGTCACATGTCACATGACTCACATGACTCATGCTTACATGACTCTCATGTTACATGACTCACATGTCACATGACTCTCATGACACATGACTCATGTCACATGACTCTCATGACACATGACTCTCATGACACATGACTCTCATGACACATGACTCATGACTCTCATATCACATGACTCATGTCACATGACTCATGCTTACATGACTCACATGACTCATGTCACATGACTCTCATGTGACATGACTCATGACTCTCATGTCACATGACTCATGACTCATGCTTACATGACTCACATGACTCTCATGACACATGACTCATGTCACATGACTCATGACTCTCATGCTTACATGACTCTCATGTCACATGACTCTCATGACACATGACTCTCATGACACATGACTCTCATGTCACATGACTCTCATGACACATGACTCGTCACATGACACATGACTCATGCTTACATGACTCTCATGCTTACATGACACATGTCACATGACTCTCATGACACATGACTCATGTCACATGACTCACATGACTCATGCTTACATGACTCTCATGTCACATGACTCATGTCACATGACTCTCATGACACATGACTCTCATGACACATGACTCATGACTCTCATGCTTACATGACTCACATGTCACATGACTCATGACTCACATGTCACATGACTCATGTCACATGACTCATGTCACATGACTCATGACTCATGCTTACATGACTCATGTCACATGACTCATGTCACATGGCTCTCATGCTTACATGACTCACATGACTCTCATGTCACATGACTCTCATGTCACATGACTCATGTCACATGACTCATGACTCTCATGTCACATGACTCACATGTCACATGACTCACATGACTCATGGCTCTCATGCTTACATGACTCACATGACTCTCATGACTCATGTCACATGACTCATGACTCATGCTTACATGACTCTCATGCTTACATGACTCTCATGTCACATGACACGTGTCACATGCCTCTCATGTCACATGACTCACATGACTCGTCACATGACTCACATGACTCATGCTTACATGACTCACATGTCACATGACTCATGACTCTCATATCACATGACTCATGTCACACGACTCTCATGCTTACATGACACATGACACATGCCTCTCATGTCACATGACTCGTCACATGACACATGACTCATGACTCATGCTTACATGACTCACATGACTCATGACTCTCATATCACATGACTCATGTCACATGACTCATGCTTACATGACTCACATGACTCATGTCACATGACTCTCGTGACACATGACTCATGGCTCTCATGCTTACATGACTCACATGTCACATGACTCTCATGACACATGACTCATGTCACATGACTCATGACTCTCATGCTTACATGACTCTCATGCCACATGACTCTCATGCTTACATGACTCTCATGTCACATGACTCTCATGACACATGACTCTCATGACACATGACTCTCATGACACATGACTCTCATGACACATGACTCATGTCACATGACTCTCATGACACATGACTCTCATATCACATGACTCATGTCACATGACTCATGACTCATGCTTACATGACTCACATGACTCATGACTCTCATGTCACATGACTCATGGCTCTCATGCTTACATGACTCTCATGTCACATGACTCATGTCACATGACACTCATGGCTCTCATGCTTACATGACTCACATGACTCATGTCACATGACTCATGTCACATGACTCATGACTCTCATGCTTACATGACTCACATGACTCTCATGACACATGACTCATGACTCTCATGCTTACATGACTCTCATGCTTACATGACTCTCATGTCACATGACTCTCATGTCACATGACTCTCATGACACATGACTCTCATGACACATGACTCATGTCACATGACTCTCATGACACATGACTCGTCACATGACTCACATGACACATGACTCTCATGCTTACATGACCCACATGACTCTCATGACACATGACTCATGTCACATGACTCACATGACACATGACTCATGCTTACATGACTCTCATGTCACATGACTCATGTCACATGACTCTCATGACACATGACTCTCATGACTCATGACTCATGCTTACATGACTCTCATGACACATGACTCTCATGACTCATGACTCATATCACATGACTCATGTCACATGACTCATAACTCTCATGCTTACATGACTCACATGACTCATGACTCTCATGTCACATGACTCATGGCTCATGCTTACATGACTCACATGTCACATGACTCATGTCACATGACTCATGACTCATGCTTACATGACTCTCATGTCACATGTCACATGACTCTCATGGCTCTCATGCTTACATGACTCACATGACTCTCATGTCACATGACTCTCATGTCACATGACTCATGAAACATGACTCATGTCACATGACTCATGACTCTCATGTCACATGACTCACATGTCACATGACTCTCATGCTTACATGACTCATGCTTACATGACTCTCATGTCACATGAATCTCATGTCATGTGACACATGTCACATGACACATGTCACATGCCTCTCATGTCACATGACTCACATGACTCGTCACATGACTCACATGACTCATGCTTACATGACTCACATGTCACATGACTCATGACTCTCATATCACATGACTCATGTCACACGACTCTCATGCTTACATGACTCACATGACACATGCCTCTCATGTCACATGACTCATGACTCTCATGCTTACATGACTCACATGTCACATGACTCATGACTCTCATATCACATGACTCATGTCACATGACTCATGCTTACATGACTCACATGACTCATGTCACATGACTCTCGTGACACATGACTCATGGCTCTCATGCTTACATGACTCACATGTCACATGACTCTCATGACACATGACTCATGCTTACATGACTCTCATGCCACATGACTCTCATGCTTACATGACTCTCATGTCACATGACTCTCATGTCACATGACTCTCATGACACATGACTCTCATGTCACATGACACATGACTCATGTCACATGACTCATGCTTACATGACTCTCATGTCACATGACTCATGTCACATGACTCATGACACATGACTCACATGTCACCTGACTCTCATGTCACATGACTCACATGACTCATGTCACATGACTCATGACTCTCATGCTTACATGACTCACATGTCACATGACTCGTGTCACATGACTCTTGACTCTCATGCTTACATGACTCTCATGTCACATGACTCTCATGTCACATGACTCTCATGTCACATGACTCACATGACACATGACTCTCATGACTCATGCTTACATGACTCACATGACACACATGTCACATGACTCACATGACACATGACTCATGACTCATGCTTACATGACTCACATGTCACATGACTCACCTGACACATGACATGACTCATGCTTACATGACACACATGACTCACATGTCACATGACTCACATGACTCATGACTCATGCTTACATGACTCACATGACACATGACTCATGTCACATGACTCATGCTTACATGACTCACATGGCACATGACTCTCATGACACATGACTCATGTCACGTGTCACATGACTCATGACTCTCATGCTTACATGACTCACATGGCACATGACTCATGACACATGACTCGTCACATGACTCACATGACACATGACTCATGCTTACATGACTCTCATGCTTACATGACTCACATGTCACATGACTCTCATGACACATGACTCATGTCACATGACTCTCATGACACATGACTCTCATGACACATGACTCACATGACTCTCATGACACATGACTCTCATGACACATGACTCATGACTCTCATGCTTACATGACTCACATGTCACATGACTCTCATGACACATGACTCTCATGACACATGACTCATGACTCTCATATCACATGACTCATGTCACATGACTCATGCTTACATGACTCACATGACTCATGACTCTCATGTCACATGACTCTCATGTCACATGACTCATGGCTCTCATGCTTACATGACACATGTCACATGACTCTCATGCTTACATGACTCACATGACTCTCATGTCACATGACTCATGACACATGACTCATGTCACATGACTCATGACTCTCATGCTTACATGACTCTCATGTCACATGACTCATGTCACATGACTCTCATGACACATGACTCTCATGTCACATGACTTTCAATTCAATTCAATTCAGTTTATTTTTATAGCCCAATTTCACAAATTACAAATTTGTCTCGGAGTGCTTTACAATCTGTACACATAGACATCCCTGCCCCAAAACCTCACATCGGACCAGGAAAAACTCCCAAATAACCCTTCAGGGGGAAAAAAAGGGAAGAAACCTGCAGGAGAGCAACAGAGGAGGATCCCTCTCTAGGATGGACAGATGCAATAGATGTCATGTGACCAGAAGGACAGATTAGAGTTAAAATACATTCAATGAATATGACAGAGTGTATGAATAGTTCATAGTGGGCATATTCCACGATGGAGACCTCCACGATCCATCAGGCAGATGGCGGTGGGGAGGAGGAGTGGGCGGAGTCTCAACAGTGGGCGGAGTCTCAACAGGACAGTGGCGTAGTCAGGAGCAGGAATTCCACGACCCAGACCTCGATGATCCATCAGGCAGATAGGATCTATGCCGTCTCATAGGGTCCGATGACCCCATGAGACGTGAAGTCAAAAGGACTCCGGGGAGAAAGCAGAGTTAGTAACGTGTGATTGAGAGATGAACATTCATCCTTAAGGAGAGAAAAAAGAGGAGATAGGTACTCAGTGCATCCTAAAACGTCCCCCGGCAGCTATAAGCCTATAGCAGCATATCAAGGGGCTGGACCAGGTGAACCTGATTCAGCCCTAACTATAAGCTCTGTCAAAGAGGAAGGTCTTAAGTCTACTCTTAAACGAGGTGACTGTGTCTGCCTCCAGGACTGAAGGTGAAGCTGGTTCCATAAAAGAGGAGCTTGATAACTAAAGGCTCTGGCTCCCATTCTACTTTTTAAGACTCTAGGAACTACAAGTAGTCCCGCATTTAGTGAGCGTAGCTCTCTAGTGGGGCAATATGGTACTACACGCTCCTTAAGATATGATGGTGCATCACCAATCAAGGCTTTGTACGTTAAGAGAAGAATTTTAAAAGTGATTCTTGATTTTACTGGGAGCCAGTGCAGAGCAGCTAGTGCAGGAGTGATGTGATCTCTTTTCTTAGTTTTAGTGAGAACACGAGCTGCAGCATTCTGGATCAACTGGAGGGACCTAAGAGACTTATTAGAGCAGCCTGATAATAAGGAGTTGCAGTAATCCAGTCTCGAAGTAAAGAACGCGTGAACCAATTTTTCTGCGTCTTTTTGAGACAAGATGTGCCTGATTTTTGAAATATTACGTAGATGAAAGAATGCCGTCCTTGAGATTTGCTTTACGTGGGAGTTAAAGGACAAGTCCCGATCAAAGATAACGCCAAGATTCTTTACAGTGGTGTTGGATGCCAGGGCAATGCCATCTACAGAATCCACATCACCAGATAATTGATCATATGACACATGACTCACATGTCACATGACTCATGACTCATGCTTACATGACTCTCATGACACATGACTCATGTCACATGTCACATGACTCATGACTCATGCTTGCATGACTCACATGGCACATGACTCTCATGACACATGACTCATGTCACATGACTCACATGACACATGACTCTCATGCTTACATGACTCATGCTTACATGACTCTCATGACACATGACTCATGTCAAATGACTCACATGACACATGACTCATGCTTACATGACTCATGACACATGACTCTCATGACACATGACTCTCATGCTTACATGACTCACATGTCACATGACTCTCATGACACATGACACATGACTCATGACTCTCATATCACATGACTCATGTCACATGACTCATGACTCTCATGCTTACATGACTCACATGTCACATGACTCACATGTCACATGACTCTCATATCACATGACTCATGTCACATGACTCATGACTCATGACTCATGTCACATGACTCATGGCTCATGCTTACATGACTCATGACATATGACTCATGTCACATGACTCATGTCACATGACTCATGGCTCATGCTTACATGACTCACATGTCACATGACTCACATGTCACATGACTCATGTCACATGACTCATGCTTACATGACTCATGTCACATGACTCATGACTCATGTCACATGACTCATGTCACATGACTCATGACTCTCATGTCACATGACTCTCATGACACATGACTCTCATGTCACATGACTCATGTCACATGACTCACATGACACATGACTCTCATGACACATGAGTCATGTCACATGACTCACATGACTCATGGCTCTCATGCTTACATGACTCACATGTCACATGACTCTCATGACTCATGTCACATGACTCATGACTCTCATGCTTACATTACTCTCATGCTTACATGACTCATGTCACATGACTCATGTCACATGACTCACATGACTCGTCACATGGCTCACATGACACATGACTCTCATGCTTACATGACTCACATGTCACATGACTCATGAGTCTCATATCACATGACTCATGTCACATGACTCTCATGCTTACATGACTCATGACTCTCATGTCACATGACTCATGGCTCTCATGCTTACATGACTCACATGTCACATGACTCTCATGTCACATGACTCTCATGTCACATGACTCATGACTCGTCACATGACTCATGACTCTCATGCTTACATGACTTTCATGTCACATGACTCTCATGGCTCTCATGCTTACATGACTCATGTCACATGACTCTCATGACTCATGACACTCATGTCACATGACTCTCATGACACATGACTCACATGACACATGACTCTCATGCTTACATGACTCTCATGTCACATGACTCATGACTCTCATGCTTACATGACTCATGTCACATGACTCTCATGACACATGACTCACATGACACATGACTCTCATGCTTACATGACTCTCATGTCACATGACTCTCATGCTTACATGACTCTCATGACACATGACTCTCATGTCACATGACTCATGTCACATGACTCTCATGACACATGACTCACATGTCACCTGACTCTCATGTCACATGACTCACATGACTCATGCCACATGACTCTCATGCTTACATGACTCTCATGTCACATGACTCTCATGACACATGACTCTCATGACACATGACTCATGTCACATGACTCATGACTCTCATGCTTACATGACTCTCATGTCACATGACTCTCATGTCACATGACTCATGTCACATGACTCTCATGACACATGACTCACATGTCACCTGACTCATGTCACATGACTCACATGACTCATGACTCATGACTCTCATGCTTACATGACTCACATGTCACATGACTCATGTCACATGACTCTCATGTCACATGACTCGTGTCACATGACTCATGACTCTCATGCTTACATGACTCTCATGTCACATGACTCACATGACACATGACTCTCATGACTCATGCTTACATGACTCACATGACACACATGTCACATGACTCACATGACACATGACTCATGCTTACATGACTCACATGTCACATGACTCACATGACACATGACATGACTCATGCTTACATGACACACATGTCACATGACTCATGAATCATGCTTACATGACTCACATGACTCATGTCACATGTCTCATGACTCATGCTTACATGACTCACATGGCACATGACTCTCATGACACATGACTCATGCTTACATGACTCTCATGCTTACATGACTCACATGGCACATGACTCTCATGACACATGACTCTCATGACACATGACTCATGTCACATGACTCTCATGACACATGACTCTCATGACACATGACTCATATCACATGACTCATGACTCTCATGCTTACATGACTCACATGGCACATGACTCTCATGACACATGACTCGTCACATGACTCATGCTTACATGATTCTCATGCTTACATGACTCACATGTCACATGACTCATGACTCATGTCACATGACTCTCATGACACATGACTCTCATGCTTACATGACTCACATGTCACATGACTCTCATGACACATGATTCATGACTCTCATATCACATGACTCATGTCACATGACTCTCATGCTTACATGACTCATGACTCTCATGTCACATGACTCTCGTCACATGACTCATGGCTCTCATGCTTACATGACACATGTCACATGACTGTCATGCTTACATGACTCTCATGTCACATGACTCTCATGACTCATGGCTCTCATGCTTACATGACTCACATGACTCATGTCACATGACTCTCATGTCACATGACTCTCATGACACATGACTCATGTCACATGACTCTCATGCTTACATGACTCTCATGACACATGACTCATGTCACATGACTCATGACTCTCATGCTTACATGACTCTCATGTCACATGACTCTCATGTCACATGACTCTCATGACACATGACTCTCATGTCACATGACTTTCAATTCAATTCAATTCAGTTTATTTGTATAGCCCAATTTCACAAATTACAAATTTGTCTCGGAGTGCTTTACAATCTGTACACATAGACATCCCTGCCCCAAAACCTCACATCGGACCAGGAAAAACTCCCAAATAACCCTTCAGGGGGAAAAAAAGGGAAGAAACCTTCCGGAGAGCAACAGAGGAGGATCCCTCTCCTAGGATGGACAGAACAATAGATGTCATGTGACCAGAAGGACAGATTTAGAGTTTTTTTAAATATTTTTTTATATACACTTTTATTAATCCCCAAGGGGAAATTAGTTCTCTGCATTTAACCCATCCTTAGTTATTAAGGAGCAGTGGGCTGCGGTGAAGCGCCCGGGAAGCAACTGGGGGTTCAGTGCCTTGCTCAAGGACACTTCGACTTGCAACTAATTGGGAGAGCGGGGATCGAACCCACAACCTTGCGGTTGCAGGACGGCCCTCTTACCCCACTGAGCTAAATGAATATGACAGAGTGTATGAATAGTTCATAGTGGGCATATTCCACGATGGAGACCTCCACGATCCATCAGGCAGATGGCGGTGGGGAGGAGGAGTGGGCGGAGTCTCAACAGTGGGCGGAGTCTCAACAGGACAGTGGCGTAGTCAGGAGCAGGAATTCCACGACCCAGACCTCGATGATCCATCAGCAGATAGGATCTATGCCGTCTCATAGGGTCCGATGACCCCATGAGACGTGAAGTCAAAAGGACTCCGGGGAGAAAGCAGAGTTAGTAACGTGTGATTGAGAGATGAACATTCATCCTTAAGGAGAGAAAAAAGAGGAGATAGGTACTCAGTGCATCCTAAAACGTCCCCCGGCAGCTATAAGCCTATAGCAGCGTCTCAAGGGGCTGGACCAGGTGAACCTGATTCAGCCCTAACTATAAGCTCTGTCAAAGAGGAAGGTCTTCAGTCGACTCTTAAACGAGGTGACTGTGTCTGCCTCCAGGACTGAAGGTGAAGCTGGTTCCATAAAAGAGGAGCTTGATAACTAAAGGCTCTGGCTCCCATTCTACTTTTTAAGACTCTAGGAACTACAAGTAGTCCCGCATTTAGTGAGCGTAGCTCTCTAGTGGGGCAATATGGTACGACAAGCTCCTTAAGATATGATGGAGCATCACCAATCAAGGCTTTGTAGGTTAAGAGAAGAATTTTAAAAGTGATTCTTGATTTTACTGGGAGCCAGTGCAGAGCAGCTAGTGCAGGAGTGATGTGATCTCTTTTCTTAGTTTTAGTGAGAACACGAGCTGCAGCATTCTGGATCAACTGGAGGGACCTAAGAGACTTATAGAGCAGCCTGATAATAAGGAGTTGACCTAAGAGACTTATAGAGCAGCCTGATAATAAGGAGTTGCAGTAATCCAGTCTCGAAGTAACGAACGCGTGAACCAATTTTTCTGCATCTTTTTGAGACAAGATGTGCCTGATTTTTGAAATATTACGTAGATGAAAGAATGCAGTCCTTGAGATTTGCTTTACGTGGGAGTTAAAGGACAAGTCCCGATCAAAGATAACGCCAAGATTCTTTACAGTGGTGTTGGATGCTAGGGCAATGGCGTCTACAGAAACCACATCACCAGATAATTGATCACATGACACATGACTCACATGTCACATGACTCATGACTCATGCTTACATGACTCATGACACATGACTCATGTCACATGACTCTCATGCTTACATGACTCACATGGCACATGACTCTCATGACACATGACTCGTCACATGACTTACATGACACATGACTCTCATGACACATGACTCATGCTTACATGACTCTCATGTCACATGACTCTCATGACACATGACTCATGTCAAATGACTCACATGACTCATGCTTACATGACTCATGCTTACATGACTCATGCTTACATGACTCACATGTCACATGACTCTCATGACACATGACTCATGTCAAATGACTCACATGACTCATGCTTACATGACTCTCATGTCACATGACTCTCATGACACATGACTCATGACTCTCATATCACATGACTCATGACTCTCATGCTTACATGACTCACATGTCACATGACTCATGACTCACGTGACTCACATGACTCATGACTCTCATGTCTCATGGCTCATGCTTACATGACTCACATGTCACATGACTCACATGTCACATGACTCTCATGTCACATGACTCATGTCACATGACTCATGCTTACATGACTCTCATGTCACATGACTCATGTCACATGACTCATGACTCATGGCTCTCATGCTTACATGACTCTCATGTCACATGACACATGACTCATGTCACGTGACTCACATGACACATGACTCTCATGTCACATGACTCATGTCACGTGACTCACATGACACATGACTCTCATGTCACATGACTCATGTCACATGACTCATGTCACATGACTCACATGCTTACATGACTCACATGTCACATGACTCTCATGTCACATGACTCATGACTCTCATGCTTACATTACTCTCATGCTTACATGACTCTCATGTCACATGACTCATGACTCTCATATCACATGACTCATGTCACATGACTCTCATGCTTACATGACTCACATGACACATGACTCATGTCACATGACTCTCATGTCACATGACTCATGGCTCTCATGCTTACATGACTCACATGTCACATGACTCATGTCACATGACTCATGTGACATGACTCATGTCACATGACTCATGACTCTCATGCTTACATGACTTTCATGTCACATGACTCATGTCACATGACTCTCATGGCTCTCATGCTTACATGACTCACATGACTCTCATGTCACATGACTCTCATGTCACATGACTCTCATGACACATGACTCTCATGTCACATGACTCTCATGACACATGACTCATGTCACATGACTCGTCACATGACTCTCATGCTTACATGACTCTCATGTCACATGACTCATGACTCATGTCACATGACTCTCATGACACATGACTCATGTCACATGACTCATGACTCTCATGCTTACATGACTCATGCTTACATGACTCTCATGTCACATGACTCATGTCACATGACACATGCCTCATGTCACATGACTCACATGACTCGTCACATGACTCACATGACTCGTCACATGACTCACATGTCACATGTGTAACCCTAACCCACATGACTCACATGACACACATGTCACGTGACTCATGTCACATGACTTCAGAGGGTTTGAGAAGGTTCCAGGCAGCATGGCGTTTCTTTGGGGCTGGTTGTCTCGGGTTTGGACCTGTGATGTAACACCTGTCGGCTTCTGATTCATGTGTGACGTCTGACGGACGTGGACTAACACGATGTATTGACTGTTTCAGCAAAGTGATGGAGCAGTGTGAGAACTTCAAAGAAGACCCCATGGAAACCAGCCAGGAGGTGAACTCTGGCCAAAGAGGATGACCTCACAGGAGCTATGACATCATACTGAGGCCCCGCCCCCTGCCAGCACCACCAGGGGCAGTCATGTGCATTATTCTTATTATTCTTATGATCTCGTAGAGCAACAATGTGTCTCTGACCTCCTCCTGTGTGTGTGGCACAATGATGATTTCTTTGTTATATATGTAAATATGAAGTGTTTGTCTCTTACTGTGTGTATGTTTTATAATGTAATTATAAACACTCATAACTTTACTCTATATTCAAATGAGTTTAGACTGACATGTGGTTTACATCCACAATCTCAAGACCTCTTTAAAGGTCTCTAGATCTGGTCTGTTCTATTCATCGGGCATTTTAACTCCACCTGCTACGAGGACCTGCTACGGGGACCTGCTACGAGGACCTGCTACGAGGACCTGCTACGAGGACCTGCTACGAAGACCTGCTACGAAGACCTGCTACGAGGACCTGCTACGAGGACCTGCTACGAAGACCTGCTACGAGGACCTGCTACGGGGACCTGCTACGAGGACCTGCTACGAAGACCTGCTACGAAGACCTGCTACGAGGACCTGCTACGAGGACCTGCTACGAGGACCTGCTACGGGGACCTGCTACGAGGACCTGCTACGAGGACCTGCTACGAGGACCTGCTACGGGGACCTGCTACGAGGACCTGCTACGAGGACCTGCTACGGGGACCTGCTACGAGGACCTGCTACGGGGACCTGCTACGAAGACCTGCTACGAAGACCTGCTACGAAGACCTGCTACGGGGACCTGCTACGAGGACCTGCTACGGGGACCTGCTACGAGGACCTGCTACGAAGACCTGCTACGGGGACCTGCTACGAGGACCTGCTACGAAGACCTGCTACGGGGACCTGCTACGAGGACCTGCTACGAGGACCTGCTACGAGGACCTGCTACGGGGACCTGCTACGAGGACCTGCTACGAGGACCTGCTACGAAGACCTGCTACGGGGACCTGCTACGAGGACCTGCTACGAAGACCTGCTACGAGGACCTGCTACGGGGACCTGCTACGAAGACCTGCTACGGGGACCTGCTACGGGGACCTGCTACGAGGACCTGCTACGAGGACCTGCTACGAGGACCTGCTACGGGGACCTGCTACGAAGACCTGCTACGAGGACCTGCTACGGGACCTGCTACGAGGACCTGCTACGAGACCTGCTACGGGACCTGCTACGGGACCTGCTACGAGGACCTGCTACGGGACCTGCTACGGGGACCTACGAGGACCTGCTACGGGACCTGCTACGGGACCTGCTACGGGGACCTGCTACGAGGACCTGCTACGAGGACCTGCTACGAGGACCTGCTACGAGGACCTGCTACGGGGACCTGCTACGGGGACCTGCTACGAAGACCTGCTACGAGGACCTGCTACGGGGACCTGCTACGAGGACCTGCTACGGGGACCTGCTACGAAGACCTGCTACGAGGACCTGCTACGGGGACCTGCTACGAGGACCTGCTACGGGGACCTGCTACGGGGACCTGCTACGGGGACCTGCTACGAGGACCTGCTACGAGGACCTGCTACGGGGACCTGCTACGAGGACCTGCTACGGGACCTGCTACGAGGACCTGCTACGAGGACCTGCTCGGGACGCTAGGGGACCTGCTACGGGGACCTGCTACGGGGACCTGCTACGAGGACCTGCTACGGGGACCTGCTACGGGGACCTGCTACGAGGACCTGCTACGAGGACCTGCTACGGGGACCTGCTACGGGGACCTGCTACGGGGACCTGCTACGAAGACCTGCTACGGGGACCTGCTACGAGGACCTGCTACGAGGACCTGCTACGGGACCTGCTACGAAGACCTGCTACGAGACCTGCTACGAGGACCTGCTACGAGGACCTGCTACGAGGACCTGCTACGGGACCTGCTACGGGACCTGCTACGAGGACCTGCTACGGGACCTGCTACGGGACCTACAGACCTGCTACGGACCTGCTACGGGACCTGCTACGAAGACCTGCTACGGGGACCTGCTACGAGGACCTGCGACGGGACCTGCTACGAGGACCTGCTACGGGACCTGCTACGGGACCTGCTACGAGGACCTGCTACGGGACCTGCTACGAGGACCTGCTACGAGGACCTGCTACGGGGACCTGCTACGAGGACCTGCTACGGGGACCTGCTACGAAGACCTGCTACGGGGACCTGCTACGAAGACCTGCTACGAAGACCTGCTACGGGGACCTGCTACGAGGACCTGCTACGGGGACCTGCTACGGGGACCTGCTACGGGGACCTGCTACGGGGACCTGCTACGGGGACCTGCTACGGGGACCTGCTACGAAGACCTGCTACGGGGAGCTGCTACGAAGACCTGCTACGAAGACCTGCACGGGACCTGTTACGAGGACCTGCTACGGGACCTGCTACGAGGACCTGCTACGGGGACCTGCTACGAGACCTGCTACGGGACCTGCTACAGGGGACCTGCTCACGAAGACCTGCTACGGGACCTGCTACGAGACCTGCTACGAGGACCTGCTACGGGGACCTGCTACGGGGACCTGCTACGAAGACCTGCTACGGGACCTGCTCACGGGGACCTGCTCGAAGACCTGCTACGAAGACCTGCTACGGGGAGCTGCTACGAAGACCTGCTACGAAGACCTGCTACGAAGACCTGCTACGAGGGACCTGCTAGGGACCTGCAGGAGACCTGCTACGAGACCTGCTACGGAGACATGGAGCAGGGACCTGCAGGAGACCTGAGCAGGGACAGACAGGAGACAGGACAGAGACAGGAGGAGCAGGGGACACAGGAGACACGGGCAGGGACAGGAGACAGGGACAGACAGGGGACAGGAGCAGGAGACACGGGACAGGAGGACCGGAGCAGAGACCTGAGCAGGAGACAGCAGGGAACAGGACAGAAGACACGGACAGGGGACACGGGCAGGAGACACAGCAGGAGACACGGAGCAGGGGACATGGAGCAGAGACACGGAGCAGGAGACACGGAGCAGCAGGGACCTGGACAGGAGACACGGAGCAGGGGACCTGGAGAGGAGACCAGAGCAGGAGACAGAGGACAGGCAGGGGACACAGGCAGAGACAGAGACGCAGGGGACACGGAGCAGGAGACACAGGAGCAGGGACACAGGAGCAGGAGACAGGGAGCAGGAGACATGGAGCAGGAGACACGGACAGGGACACGGAGCAGGGGACCAGACAGGAGACACGGAGCAGGAGACAGGAGGAGGGAGACAGGAAGGGACACAGCAGGACAGGGACAGGAGCAGGGGACACAGAGCAGGAGACACGGAGCAGGGGACAGGAGCAGGGGACACATAGCAGGGGACACGGAGCAGGAGACAGGGGACACAGAGCAGGGGACAGGAGCAGGAGACACGGAGCAGGACACAGGAGACAGGAGCAGGAGACAGGAGCAGGAGACAGGAGCAGGAGACACGGAGCAGGGGACACGGAGCAGGAGACACGGAGCAGGGAACACGGAGCAGGAGACATGGAGCAGGAGACATGGAGCAGGGGACACGGAGCAGGAGACAGGAGCAAGGGACAGGAGACAGGGACAAGAGACAGGGGACACGGAGCAGGGGACACAGGAGACACGGAGCAGGGGACAGGAGCAGGAGACACGGAGCAGGGGACACGGAGCAGGAGACACGGAGCAGGGAACACGGAGCAAGATTCAAGATGTTTTATTTGTCACATACACACACAGGGTGTGCAGTGAAATGAAAGTGGCAATGCTCAGCAGGAATGTGCAAGGGCAACAAGTACACACTATTTACAAATAAAAAACAACACAATATTTACAGTAAGTGTGTGTGTGTGTGTGTGTGTGTGCCTAAGAGGGGCAGTTGTGTGGGTCTATGTGGGGGTCCTGGTGAGGTCGGAGTTCACAGTCCTGATGGCCTGAGGAAAGAAACTCCGTCTCAGTCTCTCTGTTCTTGCAGCGTGACTACGGGCGCCTGCCTGACCGCAGCAGCTGAAACAGTGAGTTGTTGGTGTGGTGAGGATCCCTCATGATCCTGCGGCCTCTGGTTCTGCACCACGTGGAGTACAAGTCCTGCAGGGTGGGAGTGTAGTTCAATAGTGCGTTCAGCCGAACGCACTACTCTCTGCAGAGCCTTCCTGTCCTGAGGCGGAGCAGTTGCCAAACCAGGCTGTGATGCTTCCTGTCAGGACGCTCTCTACAGCTCCAGAGTAGAAGGACTGAAGGATCCTCTGGGAAACTTTAAATTTCCTCAGCTGCCTGGGGTGGTAGGCGCTGCCTTGCCTTTCTCACCAGAGTGTCTGTGTTCGTTGACCATGTCAGATCCTCGGTGATGTGGACTCCCAGGTATTTATACCCGCTCACCCTCTCCACAGTAGTCCGTTAATCCCCAGTGGTGAGTACGTCCTCTGTTGTTGTACCCTCCTAAAGTCCACAATCAGCTCCTTAGTTTTGGTGACATTCATGATGAGGCTGTTGTCCTGGCACCAGAGTGACAGATCAGCAACTTCCTCCAGGTAGGCCTTCTCGTGGTTGTCGGAGATCAGGCCCACCACCACTGTGTCATCCGCAAACTTGATGATGGTGTTGGAGCTGAACCTGGCCACACAGTCATGTGTGTACAGGGAGTACAGTAGGGGCTGAGGACGCAACCCTGAGGATCCTGTGTTCAGGGTGAGGGATTTGGAGGTGTCTGCCCACCCTGACCACCTGTGGCCTGGCGGTCAGGAAGTCCAGGATCAAGCACACAGGGGTGTTCAGTCCCAGCTCAATCAGCTTGCCGGCCAGTCTGGAGGGACTATGGTGTTGAAAGCTGAACTATAATCAATGAACAGCAGTCTCACATAGCCCCCCTCTGGCTGTCCAGATGAGAGAGTGTGGTGTGCAGTACCTGGGAGACAGCATCATCCGTGGATCTGTTTGGGCGATAAGCAAACTGCAGCGGGTCCATGGAGGAAGGGAGGAAGGCGCAGATGTAGTCCTTTATCAGCCTCTCAAAGCATTTCATGACCACCGAGGTGAGGGCCACCGGTCGGTAGTCATTCATACATGCTGGAGAAGCATTCTTGGGCACAGGGACAATAGTGGATCTCTTGAAGCAGGCGGGGACCACGGACTCAGCCAGGGAGAGGTTGAATATTGTGGTGAACACTGGAGCTAGCTGGTTAGCACAGGTCTTCAGTACTCGCCCAGATATGCCATCTGGACCTGCAGCTTTCCTGGTGTTCACCCTCAACAGAGCCCTCCTCACACTGTGCTCGGTCACAGAGAGTGTGTGTTCATCCCCAGCGGTAGAACTCACCTCGGCTACGCTAACAGTGTTGTTGTTAGCCGGCGAGCTAGCGCTGTTGTTGCTAGCCTCAAACCGTGCATAAAATCAGTTCAGGTCGTCCGCTAGGGATGCGTCGGCACTCACCATTCCGCGGTGTCTTCTCTGGTAGTTTGTGATAGTCCGTAGCCCCTGCCATAGGCGCCTGGTGTCGCGCTGCTCCATCTGTGATTCCACTCTGTCTCGGTACTTCCTCTTGGCCTTCTTCACCGCCTCCTCAGTCCATAGACCGCTGCCTTGTACTCGTCCATGTTGCGGATACAAGACCGGAGTTATAGGCAGCAGTACGGGCGTTCACAGCTTCACGGATGGATCTATCAACCCACGGCTTTTGATTAGGAAAGACCCTAACTTTTATCGTGGGGACGATGGTGTCCGTTAGCGTTGCTATGAGGCTCATTGCTACTTCCGCAAACTCGCTGGCGTCACTGGAACTGGATTGGATCATGTCCCAGTCGGCGATACGTGGGCGTCCTGTAGCTCAGCCTCTGATTGGTCAGACCACCGCATTCGTTCCTCGTCACTACCGCTTCCGCGATCCTTTGTTTATACTCCGGAAGCAGAAAAATGGCGGCATGGTCTGATTTCCCTGGAGAGAGACAGCCTTGTAGCCTCTCTTGAATGGCGTATAGCAGTGGTCCAACGTTCTTTCCCCTCTGGTAGCACACGTAATGTGCTGGTGAAAGTTCGGCATGACTTTTTTTAGGTTTGCCTTGTTAAAGTCCCCAGCCACCACCACAGCCGCGTCGGGATACTTGTTCTGATGCCGACATAACACATCATGTAGGTCCGATAGTGCTACGTCGGTGTCCGCTTGTGGTGGAATGTAGACGGCTGTGGTGATGACCGAGCTGAACTCCCGGGGAAGGTAGAATGGACGGCATGAGATCGTCAGATGTTCCAGGTTCGGCGAGCAGGAACGAGAAAGAGTCTTAATGTTCTTGGGGTCACACCACATGTTGTTTGTCATGAAGCAAACCCCTCCAGGAGACAGGAGCAGGGGACACGGAGCAGGAGACACAGGACAGGAGACACGGAGCAGGGGACACGGAGCAGGGGACACGGAGCAGGAGACAGGAGCAGGGGACACGAGCAGGGGACACGGAGCAGGGGACACGGAGCAGGAGACACGGAGCAGGGGACACGAGCAGGGGACACGGAGCAGGGGACACGGAGCAGGAGACACGGAGCAGGGGACACGGAGCAGGGGACATGAGCAGGAGACACGGAGCAGGGGACACAGGACAGGAGACACGGAGCAGGGAACACGGAGCAGGGGACACGGAGAAGGAGACACGGAGCAGGAGACACGGAGCAGGAGACACAGAGCAGGAGACACGGAGCAGGGGACACGGAGCAGGAGACACGGAGCAGGAGACACGGAGCAGGGACACGGAGCAGGAGACACGGAGCAGGAGACACGGAGCAGGAGACAGGAGCAGGGGACACGGAGCAGGAGACACGGAGCAGGGGACACGGAGCAGGAGACACGGAGCAGGAGACAGGAGCAGGGGACACGGAGCAGGGGACAGGAGCAGGGGACAGGAGCAGGAGACAGGAGCAGGAGACAGACAGGGACACGGAGCAGGGGACACGGAGCAGGAGACAGGAGCAGGGGACACAGAGCAGGAGACAGGAACAGGGGACACGGAGCAGGGGACACGGAGCAGGGGACAGGAGCAGGGGACACGGAGCAGGAGACACGGAGCAGGAGACACGGAGGAGCAGGAGACAGGAGCAGGGGACACGGAGCAGGGGACACGGAGCAGGAGACAGGAGCAGGGGACACGGAGCAGGGGACAGGAGCAGGGGACACAGAGCAGGAGACAGGGGACAGGAGCAGGGGACACGGAGCAGGGGACACGGAGCAGGAGACACAGAGCAGGAGACAGGAGCAGGGACAGGCAGGGACACGGAGCAGGGGACACGGAGCAGGAGACAGGAGCAGGGGACACGGAGCAGGGGACACGGAGCAGGAGACACAGAGCAGGGGACACGGAGCAGGAGACACGGAGCAGGGGACACGGAGCAGGAGACACAGGACAGGAGACACGGAGCAGGAGACACGGAGCAGGGAACACAGGACAGGAGACACGGAGCAGGGGACACGGAGCAGGAGACACGGAGCAGGGGACAGGAGCAGGGGACACGGAGCAGGAGACACGGAGCAGGGGACAGGAGCAGGGGACACGGAGCAGGGGACAGGAGCAGGGGACACGGAGCAGGAGACAGGAGCAGGGGACACGGAGCAGGAGACAGGGGACACGGAGCAGGGGACACGGAGCAGGAGACACGGAGCAGGAGACACGGAGCAGGAGACACGGAGCAGGAGACACGGAGCAGGGGACACGGAGCAGGAGACACGGAGCAGGAGGACACAGAGCAGGGACACGAGCAGGAGACACGGAGCAGGGACAGGGCAGGAGACACGGCAGGGACACGGAGCAGGGGACACGGAGCAGGAGACACGGAGCAGGGGACACGGAGCAGGAGACACGGAGCAGGGGACAGGAGCAGGAGACACGGAGCAGGGGACACGGAGCAGGAGACACGGAGCAGGAGACACGGAGCAGGGGACAGGAGCAGGAGACACGGAGCAGGGGACACGGAGCAGGAGACAGGAGCAGGGGACAGGAGCAGGAGACACGGAGCAGGAGACAGGAGCAGGGGACACGGAGCAGGAGACAGGAGCAGGAGACACGGAGCAGGGGACACGGAGCAGGAGACACGGAGCAGGGGACAGGAGCAGGGGACACGGAGCAGGAGACAGGAGCAGGGGACAGGAGCAGGAGACACGGAGCAGGAGACACGGAGTAGGGAACACGGAACAGGAGCAGGGGACACGGAGCAGGGGACAGGAGCAGGGGACACAGGAGCAGGGGACACGGAGCAGGGACACGGAGCAGGGACATGAGCAGGGACACGGAGCAGGAGACACGGAGCAGGGACACGAGCAGGGGACAGGAGCAGGGACAGGAGCAGGGACACGGGCAGGGGACAGGAGCAGGAGACAGCAGGAGACAGGGGACAGGGAGCAGGCAGGGGACAGGAGCAGGGGACACGGGCAGGGGACACGGAGCAGGGGACACGAGCAGGGGACAGGAGCAGTGGACACGGAGCAGGGGACACGGAGCAGGGGACACGGAGCAGGGGACACGGAGCAGGAGACACGGAGCAGGAGACAGGAGCAGGGGACACGAGCAGGAGACACGGAGCAGGAGACACGGAGCAGGAGACACGGAGCAGGAGACAGGAGCAGGGGACACGGAGCAGGGGACAGGAGCAGGGGACACGGAGCAGGGGACAGGAGCAGGGGACACAGAGCAGGAGACACGGAGCAGGGGACAGGAGCAGGGGACACGGAGCAGGGGACAGGAGCAGGGGACACGGAGCAGGGGACACGGAGCAGGGGACACGGAGCAGGGGACAGGAGCAGGAGACACGGAGCAGGGGACACGGAGCAGGAGACACGGAGCAGGGACACGGAGCAGGAGACACGGAGCAGGAGACACGGAGCAGGAGACACAGGACAGGAGACACGGAGCAGGGGACACGGAGCAGGGGACAGGAGCAGGAGACACGGAGCAGGAGACACAGGAGACAGGAGCAGGACACGGAGCAGGGACAGGAGCAGGAGACACGGGCAGGGACACGGAGCAGGGGACAGGAGCAGGAGACACGGAGCAGGAGACACAGAGCAAGAGACACGGCAGGAGACAGACAGGGAGACACGGGCAGGAGACAGGACAGGGACACGGAGCAGGAGACACGGAGCAGGAGACAGGAGCAGGGGACACAGAGCAGGAGACAGGAACAGGGGACACGGAGCAGGGGACATGAGCAGGAGACACGGAGCAGGAGACAGGAACAGGGGACACGGAGCAGGGGACACGGAGCAGGGGACATGGAGCAGGAGACAAGAGACACGGAGCAGGAGACACGGAGCAGGAGACACGGAGCAGGAGACAGGAGCAGGGGACACGGAGCAGGAGACACGGAGCAGGAGACACGGAGCAGGAGACGGAGCAGGAGACATGAGCAGGGGACACGGAGCAGGAGACACGGAGCAGGAGACAGGAGCAGGGGACACGGAGCAGGGGACACGGAGCAGGAGACAGGAGCAGGGGACACGGAGCAGGGGACAGGAGCAGGAGACAAGAGACAGGAGACACGGAGCAGGAGACACGGAGCAGGAGACACGGAGCAGGGAACACAGGACAGGAGACACGGAGCAGGAGACACGGAGCAGGGGACACGGAGCAGGGGACACGGAGCAGGAGACACGGGACAGGAGACACGGAGCAGGAGACAGGAGACACGGAGCAGGAGACACGGAGCAGGAGACACGGAGCAGGGGACACGCAGCAGGGGACAGGAGCAGGGGACAGGAGCAGGAGACACGGAGCAGGGAACACGGAGCAGGAGACAGGAGCAGGGGACACGGAGCAGGAGACACGGAGCAGGGGACAAGAGACAGGGACAGGAGACAGAGGACAGGACCAGGGGACAGGAGACAAGGGACAGGAGCAGGGGACATGGAGCAGGAGACACGGAGCAGGAGACAGGAGGCAGGAGACACGGAGCAGGAGACACGGAGCAGGGGACACGGAGCAGGGGACACGGAGCAGGGGACACGGAGCAGGAGACACGGAGCAGGGGACACAGAGCAGGAGACACGGGACAGGAGACACGGAGCAGGAGACAGGAGACACGGAGCAGGAGACACGGAGCAGGAGACACGGAGCAGGGGACACGCAGCAGGGGACAGGAGCAGGAGACACGCAGCAGGGAGCAGGAGACACGGAGCAGGGGACACGGAGCAGGAGACACGGAGCAGGAGACACGGAGCAGGGAACACGGAGCAGGAGACAGGAGCAGGAGACACGGAGCAGGGAACACGGAGCAGGAGACAGGAGCAGGGGACACGGAGCAGGAGACACGGAGCAGGGGACAAGAGACAGGGACAGGAGACAGAGGACAGGACCAGGGGACAGGAGACAAGGGACAGGAGACAAGGGACAGGAGCAGGGGACACGGAGCAGGAGACACAGAGCAGGAGACAGGAGCAGGGGACACGGAGCAGGAGACACGGAGCAGGGGACAGGAGCAGGGGACAGGAGCAGGGGACAGGAGCAGGGGACAGGAGCAGGGGACACGGAGCAGGGGACAGGGAGCAGGGGCCATGGAGCAGGGGACAGGAGACAGGAACAGGAGCAGGAGACACGGGGCAGGGGACAGGAGACAAGAGACATGGTCTGGGTGTGTCTCCATGGGGACATGGTCTGGGTGTGTCTTCATGGGGACATGGTCTGGGTGTCTCCATGGGGACATGGTCTGGATGTTTCTCCATGGGGACATGGTCTGGGTGTGTCTCCATGGGGACATGGTCTGGATGTTTCTCCATGGGGACATGGTCTGGGTGTGTCTCCATGGGGACATGGTCTGGATGTGTCTCCATGGGGACATGGTCTGGATGTTTCTCCATGGGGACATGGTCTGGGTGTGTCCTCATGGGGACATGGTCTGGGTGTGTCCTCATGGGGACATGGTCTGGGTGTGTCTCCATGGGGACATGGTCTGGATGTTTCTCCATGGGGACATGGTCTGGGTGTGTCCTCATGGGGACATGGTCTGGGTGTGTCTCCATGGGGACATGGTCTGGATGTTTCTCCATGGGGACATGGTCTGGGTGTGTCCTCATGGGGACATGGTCTGGGTGTGTCTCCATGGGGACATGGTCTGGGTGTCTCCATGGGGACATGGTCTGGATGTTTCTCCATGGGGACATGGTCTGGGTGTGTCCTCATGGGGACATGGTCTGGGTGTGTCTCCATGGGGACATGGTCTGGGTGTGTCTCCATGGGGACATGGTCTGGATGTTTCTCCATGGGGACATGGTCTGGGTGTGTCCTCATGGGGACATGGTCTGGATGTTTCTCCATGGGGACATGTTCTGGGTGTGTCTCCATGGGGACATGGTCTGGATGTGTCTCCATGGGGACATGGTCTGGGTGTTTCTCCATGGGGACATGGTCTGGGTGTGTCCTCATGGGGACATGGTCTGGGTGTGTCTCCATGGGGACATGGTCTGGATGTTTCTCCATGGGGACATGGTCTGGGTGTGTCCTCATGGGGACATGGTCTGGGTGTGTCTCCATGGGGACATGGTCTGGGTGTGTCCTCATGGGGACATGGTCTGGATGTTTCTCCATGGGGACATGGTCTGGATGTTTCTCCATGGGGACATGGTCTGGGTGTGTCTCCATGGGGACATGGTCTGGGTGTGTCCTCATGGGGACATGGGCTGGGTGTGTCTCCATGGGGACATGGTCTGGGTGTGTCTCCATGGGGACATGGTCTGGGTGTGTCTCCATGGGGACATGGTCTGGGTGTGTCTCCATGGGGACATGGTCTGGATGTTTCTCCATGGGGACATGGTCTGGGTGTGTCTCCATGGGGACATGGTCTGGATGTGTCTCCATGGGGACATGGTCTGGATGTTTCTCCATGGGGACATGGTCTGGGTGTGTCCTCATGGGGACATGGTCTGGGTGTGTCCTCATGGGGACATGGTCTGGGTGTGTCTCCATGGGGACATGGTCTGGATGTTTCTCCATGGGGACATGGTCTGGGTGTGTCCTCATGGGGACATGGTCTGGGTGTGTCTCCATGGGGACATGGTCTGGATGTTTCTCCATGGGGACATGGTCTGGGTGTGTCCTCATGGGGACATGGTCTGGGTGTGTCTCCATGGGGACATGGTCTGGGTGTGTCTCCATGGGGACATGGTCTGGATGTTTCTCCATGGGGACATGGTCTGGGTGTGTCCTCATGGGGACACGGTCTGGGTGTGTCTCCATGGGGACATGGTCTGGGTGTGTCTCCATGGGGACATGGTCTGGATGTTTCTCCATGGGGACATGTTCTGGGTGTGTCTCCATGGGGACATGGTCTGGATGTGTCTCCATGGGGACATGGTCTGGGTGTTTCTCCATGGGGACATGGTCTGGGTGTGTCCTCATGGGGACATGGTCTGGGTGTGTCCTCATGGGGACATGGTCTGGGTGTGTCTCCATGGGGACATGGTCTGGATGTTTCTCCATGGGGACATGGTCTGGGTGTGTCCTCATGGGGACATGGTCTGGGTGTGTCTCCATGGGGACATGGTCTGGGTGTGTCCTCATGGGGACATGGTCTGGATGTTTCTCCATGGGGACATGGTCTGGGTGTGTCCTCATGGGGACATGGTCTGGATGTTTCTCCATGGGGACATGGTCTGGATGTTTCTCCATGGGGACATGGTCTGGGTGTGTCTCCATGGGGACATGGTCTGGGTGTGTCCTCATGGGGACATGGTCTGGGTGTGTCCTCATGGGGACATGGTCTGGGTGTGTCTCCATGGGGACATGGTCTGGGTGTGTCTCCATGGGGACATGGTCTGGATGTTTCTCCATGGGGACATGGTCTGGGTGTTTCTCCATGGGGACATGGTCTGGATGTTTCTCCATGGGGACATGGTCTGGGTGTGTCCTCATGGGGACATGGTCTGGGTGTCTCCATGGGGACATGGTCTGGGTGTGTCTCCATGGGGACATGGTCTGGGTGTGTCCTCATGGGGACATGGTCTGGATGTTTCTCCATGGGGACATGGTCTGGGTGTCTCCATGGGGACATGGTCTGGGTGTGTCCTCATGGGGACATGGTCTGGGTGTGTCCTCATGGGGACATGGTCTGGGTGTGTCCTCATGGGGACATGGTCTGGATGTTTCTCCATGGGGACATGGTCTGGGTGTGTCCTCATGGGGACATGGTCTGGATGTTTCTCCATGGGGACATGGTCTGGGTGTGTCCTCATGGGGACATGGTCTGGATGTTTCTCCATGGGGACATGGTCTGGGTGTGTCCTCATGGGGACATGGTCTGGGTGTGTCCTCATGGGGACATGGTCTGGGTGTGTCCTCATGGGGACATGGTCTGGATGTTTCTCCATGGGGACATGGTCTGGGTGTGTCTCCATGGGGACATGGTCTGGGTGTGTCCTCATGGGGACATGGTCTGGATGTGTCTCCATGGGGACATGGTCTGGGTGTGTCCTCATGGGGACATGGTCTGGATGTTTCTCCATGGGGACATGGTCTGGGTGTGTCCTCATGGGGACATGGTCTGGATGTTTCTCCATGGGGACATGGTCTGGGTGTGTCCTCATGGGGACATGGTCTGGGTGTCTCCATGGGGACATGGTCTGGGTGTGTCCTCATGGGGACATGGTCTGGGTGTGTCCTCATGGGGACATGGTCTGGGTGTGTCCTCATGGGGACATGGTCTGGGTGTGTCCTCATGGGGACATGGTCTGGGTGTCTCCATGGGGACATGGTCTGGGTGTGTCTCCATGGGGACATGGTCTGGGTGTGTCCTCATGGGGACATGGTCTGGGTGTGTCTCCATGGGGACATGGTCTGGATGTTTCTCCATGGGGACATGGTCTGGGTGTTTCTCCATGGGGACATGGTCTGGATGTTTCTCCATGGGGACATGGTCTGGGTGTGTCCTCATGGGGACATGGTCTGGGTGTGTCTCCATGGGGACATGGTCTGGGTGTGTCCTCATGGGGACATGGTCTGGGTGTGTCCTCATGGGGACATGGTCTGGATGTTTCTCCATGGGGACATGGTCTGGGTGTCTCCATGGGGACATGGTCTGGGTGTGTCCTCATGGGGACATGGTCTGGGTGTGTCCTCATGGGGACATGGTCTGGATGTTTCTCCATGGGGACATGGTCTGGGTGTGTCCTCATGGGGACATGGTCTGGGTGTTTCTCCATGGGGACATGGTCTGGGTGTGTCCTCATGGGGACATGGTCTGGATGTTTCTCCATGGGGACATGGTCTGGGTGTGTCCTCATGGGGACATGGTCTGGGTGTGTCTTCATGGGGACATGGTCTGGTTGTGTCCTCATGGGGACATGGTCTGGATGTTTCTCCATGGGGACATGGTCTGGGTGTGTCTCCATGGGGACATGGTCTGGGTGTGTCCTCATGGGGACATGGTCTGGATGTGTCTCCATGGGGACATGGTCTGGGTGTGTCCTCATGGGGACATGGTCTGGATGTTTCTCCATGGGGACATGGTCTGGGTGTGTCCTCATGGGGACATGGTCTGGATGTTTCTCCATGGGGACATGGTCTGGGTGTGTCCTCATGGGGACATGGTCTGGATGTTTCTCCATGGGGACATGGTCTGGGTGTGTCATCATGGGGACATGGTCTGGATGTTTCTCCATGGGGACATGGTCTGGGTGTGTCCTCATGGGGACATGGTCTGGGTGTCTCCATGGGGACATGGTCTGGGTGTGTCTCCATGGGGACATGGTCTGGGTGTGTCCTCATGGGGACATGGTCTGGGTGTGTCCTCATGGGGACATGGTCTGGGTGTGTCCTCATGGGGACATGGTCTGGGTGTGTCCTCATGGGGACATGGTCTGGGTGTTGTTGAATATTCTGAAACTGGGCACTTCGCAGATGGTGGAAAAACAGGCTTCTGGACGTGCTTGGGTTAAGTTCTGAAACAGACATTCAACGCGCTCTCCCTCGTGACCCGGCGCCGGCTCGGGAGCTCGGGAGCTCGGGAGCTCGGGAGCTCGGGAGCTCGGGAGCTCGGGGCTTACCTGTGAAAGAGGCCGGTCTCTCTGAGACGCGGAGTTTTCTCTCACCGGTCGAAACGTCACTTCCGTTCCCGTCGCTAAAGTATTTTCACAATAAGATTCCCGTCTTGTTTTTGACTGGATTAAAAGTCACCTTCACAATAAAAGTCTCTTGTTATTGTGAGTCACTTCACGGATTTCAACCGGCTTCGTAAGTAAGTAAAAGTTTATTTATATAGCGCCCTTCGCAGTACGAATACACAGAGTGCTTTACAATAAAAACAGTAAAAACAGTACAACATCATCAATATCATCATGTTAAGCATAGCAGCAAGGTGCTGAAGCCAGTGCTACATTACAAATTGCGGGTGCATTACCTCCAGTACACAAGACTTTTGAGCAGTCACAAACGCAGTAGAAGAAACCAACAAACAATAAATTAAACAGAGAGCAGAAAACCGATAACACACAGAAACCTAACCCAGAAATGCCTGTTTGTAGAGATGTGTTTTTAGCTGATTTCTGAAGCTATTTTCGGACTGAGCTGCTCTCAACACCTGCGGAAGTGTGTTCCACAGGCGTGGGGCCACTGCAGCAAAGGACCGATCGCCTTTTGTTTTTAATCGTGTGCGCGGCACTGCCAGGAGCCCCTGGTCAGCTGACCGTAAGGACCGGCTGGGGGTGTGCTGTATGATGAGGTCATGTATATAACTGGGGGCGAGGCCGTGTATGGACTTAAAGGTAAAGAGAAGTACTTTGTACTGGATCCTGTACTGGATTGGTAACCAGTGTAGGGCAGCCAGTATAGGGGTAATGTGACACGATTTCTTTGACCTGGTGAGTAATCTGGCAGCTGCATTTTGAACCAGTTGGAGGCGGTTTATGGATGCCTGGTTTAGACAGGTGAACAGTGAGTTGCAATAATCCAGTCTGGAGGATACAAAGGCATGTATAGCCATTTCCATCTCAGAGTGGGCGATGATGGAGCATATTTCGCGATGTTTAGCAGGTGGAAAAAGCAATTGCGACTCAGAGTCATGACGTGTTTATCCAGCAGCATTGCCTGGTCAAAATGAACACCGAGGTTTTTAATGGTTGGGTGGACATTATTTTTGAGAGGGCCCAGATGTTCTAGTACCCTGGCTCTGGTGCCATCGGAGGCGATGACCAACACCTCGGTCTTGGTTGCATTTAATTGCAGGAGGTTGTTAGCCATCCAACCCCCAATGGCGGCTAAACACTCCATCAGGATGCTGAGGGACTGCATTTGCTCCGGTTTAAAAGAGCAAAGCAGCTGGATGTCGTCAGCATAAAGGTGGTATGTGATGCCAGAGAATGTTCTGATCAGCTGACCCAATGGGATCAGGTATAGGGCAAAAGTAACGGGCCAGCACCGAGCCTTGTGGTAGCCCGCAGTGCAGAGGGGCGGAGTCGGATTTATATGGACCAGCTGACACTGAGAAATGTCTCTCACTGAGGTAAGAGGCAAACCATTTTAGTGCTAGACCTGACACCCCAACCCAGTTCTTTAGCCTATCTAGGAGAATACTATGGTCGACTGTGTCAAAAGCTGCACTCAGGTCTAGCAGGACCAGAACAGAACTTTTGCCACAGTCGGAGGCCATCATGATGTCATTAGATACTCCAAGAAGGGCAGACTCGGAGTGTTTCTTACGGAAACCGGATTGAAACTTGTCACCAATGTTGTGTGTGGCCAGGTAGAGGTTAAGTTGGTTAGCTACAACTTTCTCCAGTACCTTTGAAATAAAAGGTAGCTTAGATATGGGCCTGTAGTTTAGGGGAGAGGAGGGGTCCAGGTTGGGCTTTTTGAGGAGAGGTTGGACAGCCGCCTGCTTAAAATAAGAAGGCACCACACCCGTGACCAGAGACATGTTTATAATTTTGACCAGACTGGGGGCAACAGAAGAGATAGCTTCTTTTAGCAGGGAGGTGGGCAGGATGTCTAGGGGACTAGAGGAGGTCTTCATGGCATTTACTACCTCCAACACCTCCTCCAGCTCAACAGGTGAGAAGTTGCTCATTGATGGTACAGAAACTGGACTGGGGACCGGGGGGCAGGGGGTAGGGGTGATGTTGGCTCTAACATCTGCAATCTTGTTTACAAAAAACAACAGGAAGGTGTTACATTCCTTGTCTGAAGACACAGGAATCGATGGAAGAGGGCGAGCCACGATTTTGCTGATGGTGTTAAATAACACTTTGGGGTTGTTTTTGCTGGAGATAATGAGGTTTTTAAAGTAAGCAGCCCTAGTAGTTTCCACCAGAGTGTTAAAATCAGCTGTGAGATCTTTATAGAAGAGTCGATGGACTTCTAGGTTAGCAGCTCTCCACCGTCTCTCAGCTCTGCGCCGTTGTAGCCTGAGCGCATAGATTTCCTCATTCATCCAGGGAGATGGATTAGTTGGACGGACAGAGCGAGTGACAAGGGGAGCTACACTATCCAGAATGGCTGCGCAGTGGGCGTTAAACAAGCTCACTGCGCAGTCCACGTCATCAGACTGCGCCATCAAAACATTGCTGGGGAAACTAGTTCTGAAATTCACTACAGCTTTGTTATTTATAATGCGAGATATTTTCACACGTTTTTCTGGCACAAAATCATTGTCGAAAGATAAACTGAACATTACGGACATGTGGTCAGATAACAGCATATCTTCAATGCATACATTGTGAATATTTAGCCCGAGAGTGAAGACAAGGTCCAGTGTATTACCTTTCTCGTGGGTCGGACAAGACACATGTTGGATGAAGTTGAAAGAGTCCGCAAGGTTAATGAAGTCCACAGCGAATGTATCCGCGCTCTTGTTAACGTGGATGTTAAAGTCCCCGAGCATGAGGATCCTATCGTAGCGGATAATGGACGCCAGAAAGTCACCAAAGTCAGCCAGGAAGGATCTGTTTTTGCCGGGGGGACGATAGACAAGGACGCAGAGGAAAGGATTTGTGCGACCAACTTTGTTGATGAGGATTTCAAACGAGGAGTAGGCTTTATAGTTCACCGTCCGAGAGTGAAAACTGCTCCGGTAGATGGTAGCCAGACCTCCGCCTGAGCCGGACGCTCTCGGAGCGCAGGAGTAGGAGCAGTCTTGTGGGCAGAGTTCATTCAGCGAGGTGAAATCGTCTGACTTCTGCCAGCTTTCTGTGATGTGGAGGAAGTCCAGATGCCTTGTAACAAAGAGGTCTTTTAGAACAAAAGATTTGTTTTTGATCGATGTTGCATTTATCAGTCCGATATCGATGCGGTCCGAACCAGCTCTGCCGAAGGTTGACGCCCGGGGAAGGGGCTGCAGCCACCTAGGACGGCTCTCCCTCCCGGCTCGCTCACAGCAGGCAGCAGTGTCACACTCGTGGGCGAGAGATGAACGTTTCCTCCCGGCACTGGAGAAATCCTCGAGTGCGCTCGATGGTGGGGTACAGGAGCAAACGCCGGGAGGACGGGTCGCAGACATGACAGCCTCCTGCAGGGACCAGCAGCGTTGGAGATGGCGTGAAGTGAGGACAGAGAGCGGCCTCTGGATTGTTCCCGGAGCCTCACCGCGGATCCAGCTCAGACGGCCAGCTGCCGGCATAGGCGCGACCATCAAAGGAGGGGAGGAGCCTTCTCTTTCTATAATGCTAAGATACAGTCACTCTCATGCAATATACATTAATTCTTGCCATTTACATTTGCATAGAGTAAACATTACCCCTATGCTTCATAATACATTAATAACAATATCAATATTCTCCTTAATATTGTCTGTTATAATATCTTTCTATATGTATTAATTTAAACCATAAGACCTCTGCAGATGTTATCAAAATAAACTATTACAACTTAAGTGTCTCTGGTCCTACAAGATCTTGAGACCACAGGGGGAGTAACTCCTTCCTTTGTCTCCCCAGTGCTGTGGCCGGCGGCGCCCCCCCCCCCTCCTCCATGTCCAGACCCGTCTGGACCGTCTTCTCCTGGGGCCCCCGCCTCCTCCCGGTCTGGCCAGGGGCCCAGTGCTCTGGCTCTGGACCAGGTCCCCGGGACAGGCACCAGGAAGGCCAAAGTCCTGTACGCCTACGACGGCCTCGACGGCAGCGAGCTGTCCCTCTTGGCCGACGAGGTACGGGACCCCTGTAGACCGGCAGCTGGACCGCCTCGGGGCCGCTGGAGGACTCGAGTCTGTGAGACGGGGACAAGTCCAGAATCTGAAATGTACCAGTCACGTCCAGCTAGCTGCTTTATTTAGGCTGGACATCAACACCTCAGATCCTCACGTGGACAAATCAACCAGACGAGAGACGTCTTCTCCCAGACCCCTGCAGGTCTCTGCCGGTCCTCTAGAGTACCGGCAGAGACCTGCAGGGGTCTACATTCCAGACTGTGACTCCAGGTATCTCTGAAAGTCTAGCGACAGTGCTAACGCTAGGGACACTGCTAACGCTAGCGCATGTGGACCATGAACAACATGGAGGACAAGGAGGCTGATGTTGCTGTTGTTGTTGTTCCAGCTTCATCTGGTGAAAGCAGGTTTCATGTGTATTCAAGGAGCTGTTTGTTGTTCCAGCTCATCACGGTGCACACCGTCCCGGGGATGGATCCTGATTGGCTGATCGGAGAACGGGGGAACCAGAAGGGAAAGGTCCCGGTCACCTACCTGGAGCTGCTGAGCTAATGGACCAACAGCACACACACACAGACACACACAGAGACACACACACACACACACAGACACAGAGACACACACAGACACACACAGAGACACACACACACACACACACACAGAGACACACACAGACATAGACACACACACAGAGACACACACAGACAGAGACACACACACACACACACAGAGACACACACACAGAGACACACACAGACACACACACAGAGACACACAGAGACACACACACACAGACACACAGAGACACACACACACACAGACAGACACAGAGACACACACAGAGACACACACACACACACACACAGACACACACAGAGACACACACACACAGACAGACACAGAGACACACACACAGAGACACACACACACACACAGACACACACAGAGACACACACACACAGACACACACAGAGACACACACACACACAGACACAGAGACACACACAGACACACACAGAGACACACACAGACACACACACACACACAGAGACACACACAGACACAGACACACACACAGAGACACACACAGACACACACAGACAGAGACACACACACACACACACACAGACACACACACAGAGACACACACAGACACACACACAGAGACACACACAGAGACACACACACACACACAGACACACACAGAGACACACACACACACAGACAGACACAGAGACACACAGACACACACACACACACAGACACAGAGACACACAGACACACAGAGACACAGACACACACAGAGACACACACAGACACACAGAGACACACACACACACACGTGCATTTAGTCGGCCTACACTTGTATTTTGATCTTAAACACTTATGCAAACCGTTTTGTAGGGAAATGTTCTTAACTGTGTGTGTCACACGTATCTATAGATAATAGATCTATTATCTATAGATCTATAGATCTATCACTAGACATCACCAGTGAGCCACTCCATGTCCAGTGTGGGGGACACTGTCTCTGGACACGCCCCCTGATGACACTGTCTCTGGACACGCCCCCTGATGACACTGTCTCTGGACACGCCCCCTGATGACTCGGCTGTTTCTTCGTCTCTTGCAGCTCACTGGAACAAAATATGTCTGTCAAATTGTGGACGACGTGAGATAGAAATAAAGCTTGTTGTGAACTCTGATCCAAGTCAACGTCTTCATCACGCTGGGCTCCAAACACTCGACACACGACTGCGGGTAGTTTGGTCGAAGGTCATCGTCTGGCTACGATAACTTGTTTATTTAACTCGAGTTACGTTCTAACTAGCTCACGCTAACTGGTCTAGCTTCTGGGTAAGCGCGGTCCGCCGTGCCGCCTTCAGTCGGTCCAGGAGGGGAAGCGTGCGGTGAGACGGTTGATGGACATGCTCGGTCCGCCCCCGCCCCGAGGTCTACTTGGTATGGTCCTGGAGCCAGCGGAGCAGGCGGCGGCGGTAGCGCGGCGGGCTGGCGGTGGAGACGGAGCGGCCCGGGTGCCTCAGGCTCTTCCAGCAGCGCTCCAGCCTCTTCCTCACGCCGTACACCGTGAACACGTCCACGATGCCGATGAAGTAGCGGCGCTCCGGCCCGTCGATGACGTGCAGAGGACTCTTCAGGTCGGGCAGCAGGCGGCGGTTCTGGACCCTGAAGTCCGGAAGCTCGGCGGCGTCCCTGCGTGGCCCTGAAGGCTCTGGGCCCCTCTGAATGGGGCCCCCCCCTGAAGCCACTCGTCCCGGGAGTCGCTCGGTTCCAGAGTCGGCTCCTGGCTCCGCCTCGGGGACCGGGCTGGAGCCCGGACCCACAGACCTGCAACGAGAAGCTCCCAGAGGAGCCGGGTCACTGCAGCAGGTCGCCTCGCTCAGAACAGACGTGTTGGGAAGGGATCAAACGTGTGTGTGTCGCCATATTGGGAGGAAGAACCAGTCAGTCGGATGTAGAGATGTAGAGGTGTAGAGATGTAGAGATTAGAGGTGTAGAGATGTAGAGATGAAGAGATGTAGAGGTGTAGAGATGTAGAGATTAGAGGTGTAGAGATGTAGAGATGAGATGTAGAGATGAAGAGATGTAGAGATTAGAGGTGTAGAGATGTAGAGATTAGAGGTGTAGAGATTAGAGGTGTAGAGATGTAGAGATGAGATGTAGAGATTAGAGGTGTAGAGATTAGAGGTGTAGAGATGAAGAGATGTAGAGATGTAGAGATGTGAGGTGTAGAGATGTAGAGGTGTAGAGATTAGAGGTGTAGAGATGAGGTGTAGAGATGTAGAGATGTGAGGTGTAGAGATGTGAGATGTGAGGTGTAGAGATGTTTTCTCTGGCCCTCTCCCAAATTTGCAGACAGACGAATTGTTTAGCCGAATGTCGTCTTTCAACCGCTGGCTGTAGAGGTGCCCAGTGAATAATGTGGGCTACGTAGACAACTGGAAGACTTTCTGGGGAAAGCCTGATGAGGAGAGACGGCATTCATCCCACGCTGGACGGAGCGTCTCGTTTCTGACCACATGACCACGTTGACCACCGGACAGCTAAATCTGTCACAACGCAGGGTTAATGTCAGAAAGCAGAAACAGAGGAGCCCCCCCCCTCTCACCCAGTGTCCCCCATAGCACCTCCCTCCCCCGGGGCCTCCCCCCCCCTCACCCAGTGTCCCCCATAGCACCTCCTCCCAGGGCCTCCCCCCTCACCGTGTTACCTGTCTCGGGCCCGCCCACCTGTTCTGGGCCCCCCGCCCCCCCAAACCTGTCTCTAGCCCTCCCACCTGTCTCTGGGCCCCTCTCCTGTCTCTAGACCCCTCTACCTGTCTCAAACCCCTCCTACCTGTCTCTGACCCGTCCCTGTCTCTGGGACCCCTCTACCTGTCTCTAGACCCGTCACCTGCCCTTAGACCCCCTCCTTCTTTTTTGGGGACCCTCCCCTCTCCCCCCTCCCCCTTTTCCCCTTCCCCTGCCTCCTTCCTACCCTCAAGGGCCCCCCACCTGTCTCTAGCCCCGTCCCCTTTCCTGCCCCTTCACCTGTCTCTAGACCCTGCCCCCCAACCTGTCTCCTTTCCGCCCCTCCCTTTTTAACCCCCCCTTTCTCCCTCTACCTGTCTCTAGCCCCTGCCCTGCTCAACCCGCTCCTGTCTCTAGCCCCCTCCTTTCCCCCCTTTCTACCTTTCCCTAGACCCGCCCCGTTCTAGACCCGTCACCTGTCTCTAGCCCCCCTTTTCCTTGCCCCTCCCTGCCTGCCCCCCCTACCTGTTTTGGGACCCGCACCTGTCTCTAGACCCCACCTGTTCTCCCCTCCCCTGGCCCCCCGTTTTCCCCTTCCCTTTTTAACCCGCCCTGTCCTAGACCCCCACCTGCCCTTGACCCCTGCCTACCTGTCTCTAGACCCTGTACCTGTCTCTAGACCCTTTTTACCTGTCTCTAGCCCCCGCCCCCCAACCCCTTTGTCTCTAGCCCCGACCTGTCTCTGACCCTCTACCTGTTTTCCCCTGCCTTTTACCTGTCCTAACCCGACCTGTCTCTGCCCCTTCCCCCCCCCCTGTCTCTGACCCGTTACCTGTCTCTAACCCCCTACCTGCTCCCCCGCCTACCTGTCTCTGGGAACCCTCTCCCCCTTCCTGTTTTGCCCCCACCGTTTCCCCAACCCCGTTTTTTCCCCTACCCCCCCCTTTTTTTTCCCCCCCTTTTTGCCCTGGCCCCTTTTTAGACCCCTGCCCTGTCTCTAATTTTTTCCCCCACCTTTCCTAACCCTGCCCCCCTTTTGACCCCTTTCCCCCCCCCTTTGTCTCTGCCCCCCTTCCTTTCCTGCCCCTTTTCTCTGGGCCCCCTGCTACCTGTTTCCCCTTTTTTTAACCCCCCCCTTTTTCCCCCCCCCCTTTTTTTAGGACCCCTCACCTGTCTCGGCCCCACCTTCTCTAGACCCTTCCTTTTCCTCCCTTACCCTGCCAACCCTTTTCTCAAACCCCGCTACCTGTCTCTAGGCCCCCCCTGCCCAAACCCCTTTTCACCTTTTCCTAACCGCCTAACCCCCTGTCAAACCCCCCGCCCACCCCTGCCCTCTCCCGCTCTAACCCCTCTTTTTGGGCCCCTCCTTCCCCCGCTACCTGCTCTAGACCCGTCACCTGTCTCTAGGCCTCCCCCCCAACCTGCTCTGGGCCCTTTTTCTCTAACCCGCCCTGTCTCTAGGACCCTTTACCTTTCCTCCCCCCCATTTTTGCCCTTTTTTTAGACCCCCCCCTTTTCCCCCCTTCCCCTTTTTGCCCCTCCGGAACCCTGCCTACCGTCTTTTTGGCCCTCACCTGTCTCTAGACCCCCTTTTACCGTCTCTAGACCCTCCCTGTCTCTAGACCCCCCTTTTTAACCCCCCCCCTTTTTTAACCCCTGCTCACCTGCCCTTCCCCCACCTGCCCCCTTTTCCCCGGCCCCACCTGTCTCTGACCCCCTACCTTTTTGGACCCCCTACCTTTTTCCCCCCTCCCTTTTCTCTACCCCTGTCCCCCCTTGGGACCCCTTCCCCCCCCGGTCAAAGGACCCCCTCCCTGTCTCTAGACCCTCACCTGTCTCTAACCCTTTTTCCTGCCCCTGCCCCCTGTCTCTAGACCCGCCCACCTTTCTAGGACCCCCCCTTTTTCCCCTTTTTTTTAACCCTTTCACCTGTCTCTGGCCCCCCACCTGTCTCTAGACCCGCACCTTCCGACCCTGTACCTTTTCCTAGCCCCCCCTTTTTTTACCTGTCTCTAGACCCGCCTACCTGTCTCTGGGACCCTCCCCTGTTTTCCCCCCTCCTTTTGCCCTCCCTGCTCAACCCCTACCCCTGACCCTGTTTTTCCCCCCCCCTTCCCCCTTTTGCCCCCTGTCTCTAGCCCCCCCTTGTTTTCCCCCCTCCTTTCCGCCCCCCCTTTCCTCCCCCTCCTTTTTCCCCCGCACCTGTCTCTGGGACCCTTCACCCCTTGGACCTGCCACCTTTTCCTAGACCCTGCCTACCTGTTTTCCCCGCCCGCCAACCCCCCCGCCCCCCTTTCCCCGTCTCTAGACCCTGCCCCCCTTCTTCCCCTCTACCTGTCTCTAGCCCCCCTGTCTCTAGACCCTGTCACCTGTCTCTGGGACCCCCCTCCTGTCCTGGGCCCCCGCTACCTGTCTCTAGACCCCCCTGTTTTGACCCTCCTCCTTTTCCTAGGACCCTCCCCCACCTGTCTCTAACCCTGCTTCCTGTCTCTAACCCTGCTTCCTGTCTCTAACCCTGCTTCCTGTCTCTAACCCCACCTGTCTCTAGCCCCTGCCCCCGCCCCTTATTTTTCCCCTATGTCTCTAGCCCCCCCCCAAACCTGTTTGCCTCCCCCTTTTTCCCCTTTCCCTTTTTTTAACCCTGCCTCCTGTCTCTAGCCCCCGCTACCTGTCTCTAACCCCTCCTTTCTTTTCCCCTCCTCCTGCTCTACCCTTTCTACCCTCTCCCCGTTTTTCCCCTTAGACCCCCCCTGTCTCTGCCCCTTCCCCTTTCCCCCTCCCCCCCAACCCCTTTTTTTCCCCCCCTTTTTTTCCCCCCTTTTTTCCCCCTTCCCGTCTCTAGACCTCTCCTGTCTCTGGGACCCGCCCCCTCCCCTTTTTTGGACCCGCCCCCCCCTTACCTGTCTCTAGACCCTGCTCCCTGGACCCTGCCTCCTGTCTTAGCCCCCACCTGTCTCTGGACCCGGCCCCTCAACCCCTCCCCCTTTTTGGCCGCCCCTCCCTGTCTCTAGGACCCGTCCTACCTGTCTCACTGAGCCCGTCTACCTGTCTCGTTAACCCCGTCTACCTGTCTGCTGGACCCCGTCTACCTGTCTCTAGGACCCCGTCTACCTGTCTCCTGGACCCCGTCTACCTGTCTCTAGACCCCGTCTACCTGTCTCTAGACTCCGTCTACTGTCAGGACCCCCGTCTGTCTCTAGACTCCGTCTACCTGTCTCTTGGACCCCGTCTACCTGTCTCAGGACCCCGTCTACCTGTCTCAGACCCTCCTACCTGTCTCTAGGACCCGATACCACCTGTCTCTAGGACCCCGTCTACCTGTCTCTAGGACCCAGTCTACCTGTCTCTAGGACCCCGTCTACCTGTCTCTAGGACCCCGTCTGCCTGTCTCTAGACCCCGTCTACCTGTCTCTTGGACCCCGATCTACCTGTCTCTGGGACCCCATCTACCTGTGTCAGACCCCATCTGCCTGTCTCTTGGACCCCGTCTGTCTATCTGTCTCTAGACCCGATCTGCCTGTCTCTGAGACCCCGTCTGCCTGTCTGGGACCCCGTCTACCTGTCTCTAGACCCCGTCTACCTGTCTCTAGACCCGATCTACCTGTCTCTGGGACCCCATCTACTGTCTCTGGGACCCCGTCTACCTGTCTCTAGGACCCCGTCACCTGTCTCTAGGCCCGTCTACCTGTCTCTAGACCCCGTCTACCTGTCTCTAGGACCCGTCTACCTGTCTCTGGGCCCATCTGTCTCTTGGACCACGTCTACCTGTCTGGTTGTCCCTCTCTGGGACCCCGTCTGCCTGTCTCTGGGACCCCGTCTACCCTGTAAACCCGTCTACTGTCTCTAGACCCGTCTGTCTCTGGACCCCGTCTACCTGTCTCTGGACCCCGGCTGCCTGTCTCTAGACCCCGTGTACCTGTCTCTAGACCCGTCTACTGTCTCTAGGACCCGTCTACCTGTCTCCCGGACATTACGATCTCTAGACCCGTCTACCTGTCTCAGACCCGTCTACCTGTCTCTGAACCCGTCTACTGTCTCCTGAGCCCGTCTGCAATATCTAGGATTTGATCTTACCTGTCTCTGGGACCCGATCTACTGTCTCTAGACCCGGACCCCGTCTGCCTCTCTGCAGCACCCCGTCTGTCTCTAGGACCCGTCTACCTGTCTCTAGGACCCCGTCTACCTGTCTCTAGGACCCCGTCTACCTGTCTCTAGACCCGTCTGTCTCCCAGGACCCCGTCTACCTGTCTCTAGACCCTGTCTACCTTAGGTTCCCCGTCTACCTGTCTCTAGACCCGTCTACCTGTCTCTGGACCCGTCTACCTGGGACCCCGTCTACCTCCTGGGACCCTGTCTGTCTCTAGACCCGTCTACCTGTCTCTAGGACCCGTCTACCTGTCTCTAGACCCGTCTACCTGTCTCCTAGACCCCATCTACCTGTCTCTGAACCCCGTCTGTCTCTAGGACCCGTCTGCACCTCTTGGACCCGATCTTATTCTCTGGGCCGATCTACCTGTCTCCTGGGACCCAGTCTACCTGTCTCCTGGGACCCGTCTACCTGTCTCTATAGGCCCGTCTGTCTCCTGGACCCGTCTACCTGTCTCTAGACCCCGTCTACCTGTCTCTAGGACCGTCTACCTGTCTCTTGGACCCGTCTACCTCTCTAGGACCCGTCTACCTGTCTCTAGACCCCCGCTCTACCTGTCTCTAGGACCCAGTCTACCTGTCCTCTGGACCCCGTCTACCTGTCTAGACACCGTCTGCCTGTCTCGTTTGTCTACCTCTGGGACCGTTACCCTTTGTCTAGGCCGTCTACCTGTCTCTAGGACCCTGTCTCTAGGACCCCGTCTACCTGTGTCTAGGACCCTGTCTACCTGTCTCTAGACCCCGTCTACCTGTCTCTAGGACCCCGTCTACCTGTCTCTAGACCCCGTCTACCTGTCTCTAGGACCCGTCTGTCTCTAGGCCCCGTCTACCTGTCTCTGGACCCGTCTGTCTCTAAGGTTCGTCTACCTGTCTCTAGACCCCGTCTACCTGTCTCTAGGACCCCGTCTACCTGTCTCTTGGACCCCGTCTACCTGTCTCTTGGACCACGTCTACCTGTCTCTTGGACCCCGTCTACCTGTCTCTAGACCCCGTCTACCTGTCTCTAGGACCCCGTCTACCTGTCTCTAGGACCTCGTCTACCTGTCTCTAGACCGTCTACTGTCTCTTGGACTGTCCTGCCTGTCTCTGACCCATACCTGTCTCTAGGCGATCTACCTGTCTCTGGTTAGTCTACCTGTCTCTGGGACCCCATCTACCTGTCTAGGACCCCGTCTACCTGTCTCTGGGACCCCGTCTACCTGTCTCTAGACCCGGTCTACCTGTCTCTAGGACCCAGCTACCTGTCTCTAGGACCCCCGTCTGTCTCTGGGATGTACCTGTCTAGTTTAGGACCCCGTCTACTGTCTCTAGGCCCGTCTACCTGTCTCTAGGACCCCGTCTGCCTGTCTCTGGAGCCCCGTCTACCTGTCTCTGGGATTTGATCTACCTGTCTCTGGGACCCGTCTACCTGTCTGGGCCAAGTCTACTGTCTCTGAACCTCTCCCCGTCTACCTGTCTCTAGGACCCCAGTCTACCTGTCTCTAGGCCCGTCTACCTGTCTCTAGGACCCCGTCTGCCTGTCTCTAGACCCCGTCTACCTGTCTCTAGACCCAGTCTGTCTCTAGGACCCCGTCTACCTGTCTCTGGAGCCCGTCCTGTCTCTAGGACCCCGTCTGTCTCTAGATTGTCCTACCTGTCTCTTGGACCCCGTCTACCTGTCTCTAGACCCCATCTACCATGTAGACCCGTCTACACCTGTCTCTGGACCCCGTCTACCTGTCTCTAGGACCCCGTCTACCTGTCTCCTGGACCCCGTCTACCTGTCTCTTGGACCCCGTCTACCTGTCTCTAGGACCCCGTCTACCTGTCTCTAGACCCCGTCTACCTGTCTCTAGGACCCGTCTACCTGTCCGATCTCTACCTGTCTCTGAACCCCGTCTACCTGTCTCTAGGACCCCGTCTACCTGTCTCCTAGGGACCCGTCTACCTGTCTCTGGACCCCATGCCTGTCTCTAGGACCGTCTACCTGTCTCTGGGCCTCTCTGCCTGTCTACCTGTCTTTTGGACCGCGTCTACCTGTCTCTAGGACCCCGTCTACCTGTCTCTAGACCCCGTCTACCTGTTTCTAGGACCCCGTCTACCTGTCACTAGGACCCGTCTGTCTCTAGGACCCGTCTACCTGTCTCTGGACCCTGTCTACCTGTCTCTAGGACCCCGTCCTACCTGTCTCTGGACCCCGTCTACCTGTCTCTGGACCCGTCTACCTGTCTCTGAGACCCTGTCTACCTGTCTCTAGACCCCGTCCTGTCTCTTGGACCCGTGCCTGTCTCTGAGGACCCATCCTACCTGTCTCTAGACCCCGTCTACCTGTCTCTGGGACCCCGTCTACCTGTCTCTAGGACCCCGTCTACCTGTCTCTAGACCCCGTCTACCTGTCTCTAGACCCGTCTACCTGTCTCTAGGACCCCGTCTACTGTCTCTAGGACCCCGATCTGTCTCTAGGACCCCGTCTACCTGTCTCTAGACCCCGTACCTGTCTCTAGGACCCCGGCTCTACCTGTCTCTAGGACCCCTCTACCTGTCTCTAGGACCCGTCTACCTGTCTCTAGGACCCCGTCTACCTGTCTCTAGACCCCGTCTACCCTGTCTCTAGGACCCGTCTACCTGTCTCTGGGACCCCGTCTACCTGTCTCCTAGGACCCGTCTGTCTCTATGACCCCGTCTGTCTCTGACCCCGTCTACCTGTCTAGGACCCATCACTCACCTGTCTCTAGGACCCCGTCTACCTGTCTCTAGACCCCGTCTACCTGTCTCTAGACCCCTACCTGTCTGTCTCTAGGACCCGTCTACCTGTCTCTAGGACCCCGTCTACCTGTCTCTGGGACCCCGTCTCACCTGTCTCTGGACGTCTACCTGTCTCTAGGACCCCGTCTACTGTCTCTAGGACCCTGTCTACCTGTCTCTGGGACCCTGCCTACCTGTCTCTAGGACCCGTCTACCTGTCTCTAGGACCTGATCTGCCTGTCTCTAGGACCCGTCTGCCTGTCTCTAGACCCCGTCTACCTGTCTCTAGACCGTCTGCTCACCTGTCTCTTGGACCACGTCCTACCTGTCTCTAGACCCAGTCTCACCTGTCTCCTAGGACCCCGTCTACCTGTCTCCTGGACCCCGTCTGCCTGTCTCTAGGACCCCGTCTACCTGTCTCTAGGACCCGTCTACCTGTCTCTCTAGACTCCGTCTGCCTGTCTCTTGGACTGTCTTCACCTGTCTCTAGGACCCGTCTACCTGTCTCTAGACCCGTACCTGTCTCTAGACCCGTCTACCTGTCTCTAGGACCCCTGTCTACCTGTCTCTAGGACCCTGCTACCTGTCTCTTGGACCCCTGTCTACCTGTCTCTAGGACCTCGTCTACCTGTCTCTAGACCCCGTCACCTGTCTCTAGGACCCCGTCTACCTGTCTCTGGACCCATCTACCTGTCTCTAGGACCCCGTCTCACCTGTCTCTAGGTGATCTACCTGTCTCCTAGACCCGTCTACCTGTCTCCTGACCCCGTCTGTCCCTAGGACCCCTGACCCTACCTGTCCTCTAGGACCCCGTCTACCTGTCTCTAGACCCCGTCTGCCACCTGTCTCTAGACCCCCATCTACCTGTCTCTAGGACCCTGTCTACCTGTCTGTAGGACCTCGTCTACCTGTCTCTGGACCCTGTCTACCTGTTCTCTAGGACCACATCTACCTGTCTCCTGAACCCCGTCTACGTGTCTCTAGACCCGTCTACCTGTCTCTAGGACCCCGTAGGACCCCGATCTACCTGTCTCTAGGACCCCGTCTACCTGTCTCTAGGATCTGTCTCTAGTCTCCCGTCTACCTGTCTCTAGACCCGTCCTGTCTCCTGGACCCGTCTATCTGTCTCCTGGACCCAGTCTACCTGTCTCTAGGACCCTGTCTACCTGTCTCTAGGACCCGTCTACCTGTCTCTAGGACCCTCACCTGTCTCTAGGACCCTGTCTACCTGTCTCTTGGACCCCGTCTACCTGTCTCTAGGACCCCGTCTACCTGTCTCTAGAGGACCCGTCTACCTGTCTCTAGGACCCCGTCTACCTGTCTCAAGACCATCTACCTGTCTCTAGGACCCTGTCTACCTGTCTCTAGGACCCCGTCTACCTGTCTCTAGGACCCGTCACCTGTCTCCTAGACCCCGTCTACCTGTCTCTTGGACCCCACCTACCTGTCTCTAGACGCCATCTACCTGTCTCTTGAACCCCGTCTGTCTCTGGACCCCGTCTACCTGTCTCTAGACCTACGTCTACCTGTCTCTAGGACCCCGTCTACCTGTCTCTAGACCCCGTCTACCTGTCTCTAGACCTGTCTACCTGTCTCTAGGACCCCATCTACCTGTCTCCTGGACCCCGTCTACCTGTCTCTAGGACCCCGTCTACCTGTCTCTTGACCCTGTTATCTACCTGTCTCTAGGATCCGTCCACCTGTCTCTAGACCCTGTCTACCTGTCTCTAGGACCCGTCCACCTGTCTCTAGACCCCGCTGTCTCTACCATGTCTCCCGTCTGGACCCTGCTCCTGTCTACCTGTCTCTAGACCCCGTCTCACCTGTCTCTAGGACCGCTCACCTGTCCTGTCTCTAGAACCCCGTCTACCTGTCTCTAGGACCCAGTCTACCTGTCTCTAGGACCCTGTCTACCTGTCTCTAGACCCCGTCTCACCTGTCTCTAGGACCCCGTCTACTCTGGGACCCTCTACCTGTCTCTAGACCCCGTCTACCTGTCTCTTGGACCCCGTCTACCTGTCTCTAGGACCCCGTCTACCTGTCTCTAGGACCCCGTCTACCTGTCTCTAGGACCCCGTCTACCTGTCTCTAGACCCTGTCTACCTGTCTCTAGACCCCGTCTACCTGTCTCTAGGATCCGTCCACCTGTCTCTAGACCCTGTCTACCTGTCTCTAGGACCCGTCCACCTGTCTCTAGACCCCGTCTACCTGTCTCTAGACCCCGTCTACCTGTCTCTAGGACCCGTCTACCTGTCTCTAGGACCCCGTCTACCTGTCTCTTGGACCCCGTCTACCTGTCTCTAGGACCCCGTCTACCTGTCTCTAGGAACCTGTCTCTAGACCGCGTCTACCTGTCTCTAGGACCCTGTCTACCTGTCTCTAGGACCCTGTCTACCTGTCTCTAGACCCCGTCTACCTGTCTCTAGACCCCGTCTACCTGTCTCTAGGACCCTGTCTACCTGTCTCTAGGACCATGTCTACCTGTCTAGACCCCGTCTACCTGTCTAGACCCCGTCTACCTGTCTCTAGACCCCGTCTACCTGTCTCTTAGACCCCGTCTACCTGTCTCTTGGACCCTGTCTACCTGTCTCTAGACCCCGTCTACCTGTCTCTAGACCCCGACTACCTGTCTCTAGACCCCGTCTACCTGTCTCTAGGACCCGTCCTGTCTCTAGACCCCGTCTACCTGTCTCTAGGACCCCATCTACCTGTCTCTAGACCCCGTCTACCTGTCTCTAGACCCACCTACCTGTCTCTTGACCCCGTCCTGTCTCTAGACCCGCCTACCTGTCTCTGACCCCGTCTACCTGTCTCTAGGACCCCGTCTACCTGTCTCTAGACCCCGTCACCTGTCTCTGGGACCCCGTCTACCTGTCTCTAGGACCCCGTCTACCTGTCTCTAGGACCCGGTCTACCTGTCTCTAGCTCTACCTGTCTCTAGGACCCCGTCTACCTGTCTCTAGACCCCGTCTACCTGTCTCTAGGACCCCGTCTACCTGTCTCTAGGACCCCGTCTACCTGTCTCTAGACCCGTCACCTGTCTCTGAGCCCGTCTACCTGTCTCTAGACCCCGTCTACCTGTCTCTAGACCTTGTCTCTAGGACCCCGTCTACCTGTCTCTAGGACCCCGTCTACCTGTCTCCTGGACCCCGTCTACCTGTCTCTTGGACCCCGTCTACCTGTCTCTAGACCCCGTCTACCTGTCTCTAGACCCGTCTACCTGTCTCTAGACCCCGTCTACCTGTCTCTAGACCCCGTCTACCTGTCTCTAGGACCCTGTCTACCTGTCTCTAGGACCCGTCTACCTGTCTCTAGGACCTCTACCTGTCTCTAGACCCCGTCTACCTGTCTCTAGACCCCTCTACCTGTCTCTAGACCCTCTACCTGTCTCTAGACCCTGTCTACCTGTCTCTAGACCCTGTCTACCTGTCTCTAGGACCCTGTCTACCTGTCTCTAGACCCGTCTCACCTGTGTCTAGACCCCGTCTACGTGTCTCTAGGACCCCGTCCACCTGTCTCTAGACCCTGTCTACCTGTCTCTAGGACCCGTCCACCTGTCTCTAGACCCCGTCTACCTGTCTCTAGGACCCGTCTACCTGTCTCTGACCCGTCTACCTGTCTCTAGACCCCGTCTACCTGTCTCTAGACCCCGTCTACCTGTCTCTAGGACCCGTCTACCTGTCTCTAGGACCCCGTCTACCTGTCTCTAGGACCCCGTCTACCTGTCTCTGGGACCCCGTCTACCTGTCTCTAGACCCGTCTACCTGTCTCTAGGACCTGCCTACCTGTCTCTAGACCCTGTCTACCTGTCTCTAGACCCTGTCTACCTGTCTCTAGGACCCCGTCTACCTGTCTCTAGGACCCCGTCTACCTGTCTCTAGGACCCCGTCTACCTGTCTCTAGACCCTGTCTACCTGTCTCTAGGACCCCGTCTACCTGTCTCTAGACCCTGTCTACCTGTCTCTAGACCCTGTCTACCTGTCTCTAGACCCTGTCTACCTGTCTCTAGGACCCCGTCTACCTGTCTCTAGACCGATCGTCTGTCTCTCTGGGACCCCGTCTACCTGTCTCTAGACCCCGTCTACCTGTCTCTAGACCCGTCTACCTGTCTCTAGGACCCCGTCTACCTGTCTCTAGGACCCCGTCTACCTGTCTCTGGACCCCGTCTACCTGTCTCTAGACCCCGTCTACCTGTCTCTAGGACCCCGTCTACCTGTCTCTAGACCCCGTCTACCTGTCTCTAGACCCCGCCTACCTGTCTCTAGGACCCTGTCTCTTAGACCCCGTCTACCTGTCTCTAGACCCTGTGTACCTGTCTCTAGACCCTCTACCTGTCTCTAGGACCCGTCTACCTGTCTCTAGACCCCGTCTGCCTGTCTCTAGACCCGTCTACCTGTCTCTAGGACCCTGTCTACCTGTCTCTAGGACCCAGTCTACCTGTCTCTAGACCCCGTCTACCTGTCTCTTGGACCCCGTCTACCTGTCTCTAGGACCCGTCTACCTGTCTCTAGACCCTGTCTACCTGTCTCTTGGACCCCGTCTACCTGTCTCTAGGACCCGTCTACCTGTCTCTAGGACCCCGTCTACCTGTCTCTAGACCCGTCTACCTGTCTCTAGGACCCCGCTCTACCTGTCTCTAGGACCCTGTCTACCTGTCTCTAGGACCCCGTCTACCTGTCTCTAGACCCGTCTCCACCTGTCTCTAGACCCGTCTACCTGTCTCTAGGACCCTGTCTACCTGTCTCTAGACCCCGTCTACCTGTCTCTAGACCTGTCTACCTGTCTCTAGGACCCCGTCTACCTGTCTCTAGGACCCCGTCTACCTGTCTCTAGGACCCCGTCTACCTGTCTCTAGACCCCGTCTACCTGTCTCTAGACCCTGTCTACCTGTCTCTAGACCCTGTCACCTGTCTCTTGGACCCGTCCACCTGTCTCTAGGACCCTGTCTACCTGTCTCTAGACCCTGTCACCTGTCTCTAGGACCCGTCTACCTGTCTCTAGGACCCCGTCTACCTGTCTCTAGCCCTGTCTCTAGGACCCCGTCTACCTGTCTCTAGACCCCGTCTACCTGTCTCTAGGACCCCGTCTACCTGTCTCTAGACCCCGTCTACCTGTCTCTTGGACCCATCTACCTGTCTCTAGGACCCTGTCTACCACCTGTCTCTAGACCCCGTCTACCTGTCTCTAGGACCCGTCTACCTGTCTCTTGGACCCTGTCTACCTGTCTCTAGGACCCCGTCTACCTGTCTCTAGGACCCCGTCTACCTGTCTCTAGACCCCGTCTACCTGTCTCTAGGACCCCGTCTACCTGTCTCTAGACCCCGTCTACCTGTCTCTAGGACCCCGTCTACCTGTCTCTAGACCCCGTCTACCTGTCTCTAGGACCCGTCACCTGTCTCTAGGACCCTCTACCTGTCTCTAGACCCGTCTACCTGTCTCTAGGACCCCGTCTACCTGTCTCTAGGACACCCTCTACCTGTCTCCTGGACCCCGTCTACCTGTCTCTAGGACCCTGTCTACCTGTCTCTAGGACCCCGTCTACCTGTCTCTAGACCCTGTCTACCTGTCTCTAGGACCCTGTCTACCTGTCTCTAGACCCCGTCTACCTGTCTCTAGACCCCGCTACCTGTCTCCTGGACCCCGTCTACCTGTCTCCTGGACCCCATCTACCTGTCTCTAGGACCCTGTCTACCTGTCTCTAGGACCCTGTCTACCTGTCTCTAGGACCCTGCCTGTCTCTAGACCCTGTCTACCTGTCTCTAGACCCTGTCTACCTGTCTCTAGGACCCTGTCTACCTGTCTCTAGACCCCGTCTACCTGTCTCCTGGACCCCGTCTACCTGTCTCTAGACCCTGTCTACCTGTCTCTAGGACCCCGTCTACCTGTCTCTAGGACCCTGTCTACCTGTCTCTAGACCCCGTCTACCTGTCTCTAGGACCCCGTCTACCTGTCTCTAGACCCTGTCTACCTGTCTCTAGGTCCCCGTCTACCTGTCTCTAGACCCCGTCACCTGTCTCTTGACCCCGTCACCTGTCTCTAGACCCCTGTCTACCTGTCTCTAGACCCATCTCCACCTGTCTCTAGGACCCCGTCTACCTGTCTCTAGACCCCGTCTACCTGTCTCTAGACCCCGTCTACCTGTCTCTAGACCCTGTCTACCTGTCTCTAGGACCCTGTCTACCTGTCTCTAGGACCCCGTCTACCTGTCTCTAGGACCCCGTCTACCTGTCTCTGGACCTGTCTACCTGTCTCTAGGACCCCGCCTACCTCTCTCTTGGACCCGTCTACCTGTCTCTAGACCCCTGTCTAACTGTCTCTAGGACCCCGTCTACCTGTCTCTAGACCCGTCTACCTGTCTCTAGGACCCCGTCTACCTGTCTCTAGACCCCGTCTACCTGTCTCTAGGACCCCGTCTACCTGTCTCTAGGACCCCGTCTACCTGTCTCTAGGACCCTGCTACCTGTCTCTAGACCCACCTGTCCACCTGTCTCTAGGACCCGTCTACCTGTCTCTAGGACCCGTCTCACCTGTCTCTAGACCCCTGTCTACCTGTCTCTAGGACCCTGTCTACCTGTCTCTAGATCCCTCTACCTGTCTAGACCCCGTCTACCTGTCTCTAGACCCTGTCTACCTGTCTCTAGGACCCCGTCTACCTGTCTCTAGGACCCTGTCTACCTGTCTCTAGGACCCTGTCTACCTGTCTCTAGACCGCGTCTACCTGTCTCTAGGACCCTGTCTACCTGTCTCTAGACCCTGTCTACCTGTCTCTAGGACCCCGTCTACCTGTCTCTAGGACCCCGTCTACCTGTCTCTAGACCCCGTCTACCTGTCTCTAGGACCCTGTCTACCTGTCTCTAGACCCCGTCTACCTGTCTCTAGGACCCTGTCTACCTGTCTCTAGATCCCGTCTACCTGTCTCTAGGACCCAGTCTACCTGTCTCTAGACCCCGTCTACCTGTCTCTAGACCCCGTCTACCTGTCTCTTGGACCCCGTCTACCTGTCTCTAGGACCCTGTCTACCTGTCTCTAGGACCCGTCTACCTGTCTCTAGGACCCCGTCTACCTGTCTCTAGGACCCTGTCTACCTGTCTCTAGACCCCGTCTACCTGTCTCTAGACCCCGTCTACCTGTCTCTTGGACCCTGTCTACCTGTCTCTAGACCCCGTCTACCTGTCTCTAGGACCCCGTCTACCTGTCTCTAGACCCCGTCTACCTGTCTCTTGGACCCCACCTACCTGTCTCTAGACCCTGCCTGCCTGTCTCTAGGACCCGTCTACCTGTCTCTTGACCCGTCTACCTGTCTCTAGGACCCCGACTACCTGTCTCTAGGACCCTACCTGTCTCTAGGACCCCGTCTACCTGTCTCTAGGACCCGTCTACCTGTCTCTGGACCCGTCTACCTGTCTCTAGGACCCCGTCTACCTGTCTCTAGACCCGTCTACCTGTCTCTAGACCCCGTCTACCTGTCGCTAGACCCCGTCTACCTGTCTCTTGGACCCCGTCTACCTGTCTCTTGGACCCGTCTACCTGTCTCTTGGACCCCGTCTACCTGTCTCTAGACCCCGTCTACCTGTCTCTAGGACCCCGTCTACCTGTCTCTAGGACCCCGTCTACCTGTCTCTAGACCCCGTCTACCTGTCTCTAGACCCCGTCTACCTGTCTCTAGACCCCCGTCTACCTGTCTCTAGGACCCGTCTGGACCCCGTCTACCTGTCTCTAGGACCCCGTCTACCTGTCTCTAGACCCCGTCTACCTGTCTCTTGGACCCGTCTACCTGTCTCTAGACCCCGTCTACCTGTCTCTAGACCCGTCTACCTGTCTCTAGACCCGTCTACCTGTCTCTAGACCCCGTCACCTGTCTCTAGACCCCGTCTACCTGTCTCAGACCCCTGTCTCTAGGACCCTGTCTACCTGTCTCTAGGACCCCGTCTACCTGTCTCTAGACCCGTCTACCTGTCTCTAGGACCCGTCTACCTGTCTCCTGACCCCATCTACCTGTCTCTGACCCGTCTACCTGTCTCTGACCCCGTCTACCTGTCTCTAGGACCCGTCTACCTGTCTCTAGACCCGTGTACCTGTCTCTAGGACCCCATCTACCTGTCTCTAGGTCCCCGTGTACCTGTCACTAGACCCCTCACCTGTCTCTAGGACCCGTCTACCTGTCTCTGGACCCCATCTACTGTCTCTAGACCCCGATCTACCTGTCTCTGGACCCGTCTACCTGTCTCTAGGACCCGTCTACCTGTCTCTAGACCCTGTCTACCTGTCTCTAGGACCCCGTCTACCTGTCTCTAGACCCCGTCTACCTGTCTCTAGACCCCGTCTACCTGTCTCTAGACCCCGTCTACCTGTCTCTAGACCCCGTCTACCTGTCTCGGACCCCGTCTACCTGTCTCTAGACCCGTCTACCTGTCTCTAGGACCCCGTCTACCTGTCTCTAGACCCCTCTACCTGTCTCTAGACCCCGTCTACCTGTCTCTAGACCCCGTCTACCTGTCTCTAGGACCCCGTCTACCTGTCTCTAGACCCCGTCTACCTGTCTCTAGGACCTCTACCTGTCTCTAGACCCCGTCTACCTGTCTCTAGGGACCCGTCTACCTGTCTCTAGGACCCGTCTACCTGTCTCTAGACCCCGTCTACCTGTCTCTGGACCCCGTCTACCTGTCTCTAGACCCCGTCTACCTGTCTCTAGGACCCGTCTACCTGTCTCTTGGACCCCGTCTACCTGTCTCTAGGACCCCGTCTACCTGTCTCTAGGACCCCGTCTACCTGTCTCTGACTCTACTGTCTCTGACCCCGTCTTCCTGTCTCCTGGACCCCGTCTACCTGACTACTGGACCCCATCTACCTGTCTCTAGGACCCCGTCTACCTGTCTCTAGGACCCTGTCTACCTGTCTCTAGACCGCGTCTACCTGTCTCGAGGACCCTGTCTACCTGTCTCTAGGACCCTGTCTACCTGTCTCTAGACCCCGTCTACCTGTCTCTAGACCCCGTCTACCTGTCTCTAGACCCGTCTACCTGTCTCTAGGACCCCGTCTACCTGTCTCTAGGACCCGTCTACCTGTCTCTAGACCCCCGTCTACCTGTCTCTAGACCCGTCTACCTGTCTCTAGACCCCGTCTACCTGTCTCTAGATCCCTGTCTACCTGTCTCTAGACCCGTCTACCTGTCTCTAGGACCCCGTCTACCTGTCTCTGGACCCCGTCTACCTGTCTCTAGACCCCGTCTACCTGTCTCTTGGACCCCGTCTACCTGTCTCTAGGACCCCGTCTACCTGTCTCTAGACCCTGTCTACCTGTCTCTTGGACCCCGTCTACCTGTCTCTAGACCCCGTCTACCTGTCTCTGGACCCCGTCTACCTGTCTCTAGACCCCGTCTACCTGTCTCTAGGACCCCGTCTACCTGTCTCTAGACCCTGTCTACCTGTCTCTAGACCCCGTCTACCTGTCTCTAGGACCCCGTCTACCTGTCTCTAGACCCCGTCTACCTGTCTCTAGACCCTGCTACCTGTCTCTAGACCCCGTCTACCTGTCCCTAGACCCTCTACCTGTCTCTAGGACTCCGTCTACCTGTCTCTAGACCCCGTCTACCTGTCTCTAGGACCCCGTCTACCTGTCTCTAGGACCCTGTCTACCTGTCTCTAGACCCCGTCTACCTGTCTCTAGGACCCCGTCTACCTGTCTCTAGACCCCGTCTACCTGTCTCTAGACCCCGTCTACCTGTCTCTTGGACCCCGTCTACCTGTCTCTAGACCCCTCTACCTGTCTCTAGACCCCGTCTACCTGTCTCTAGGACCCGTCTACCTGTCTCTAGGACCCCGTCTACCTGTCTCTAGGACCCTGTCTCTACCTGTCTCTAGACCCGTCTACCTGTCTCTAGGACCCCGTCTACCTGTCTCTAGGACCCCGTCTACCTGTCTCTAGACCCCGTCTACCTGTCTCTAGGACCCCGTCTACCTGTCTCTAGACCCCGTCTACCTGTCTCTAGACCCCGTCTACCTGTCTCTAGGACCCCATCTACCTGTCTCTAGACCCCGTCTACCTGTCTCTAGCACCCCGTCTACCTGTCTCTAGACCCCTGTCTAACTGTCTCTAGGACCCCGTCTACCTGTCTCTAGACCCCATCTACCTGTCTCTAGGAACCTGTCTACCTGTCTCTAGACCCCGTCTACCTGTCTCTTGGACCCGTCTACCTGTCTCTAGGACCCCGTCTACCTGTCTCTAGACCCCGTCTACCTGTCTCTAGGACCCTGTCTACCTGTCTCTAGACCCTGTCTACCTGTCTCTAGGACCCCGTCTACCTGTCTCTAGGACCCCGTCTACCTGTCTCTAGGACCCCGTCTACCTGTCTCTAGACCCGTCTACCTGTCTCTGGACCCCGTCTACCTGTCTCTAGGACCCCTACCTGTCTCTAGACCCCGTCTACCTGTCTCTAGGACCCCGTCTACCTGTCTCTAGACCCCGTCTACCTGTCTCTAGGACCCCGTCTACCTGTCTCTAGGACCCGTCTACCTGTCTCCTGGACCCCGTCTACCTGTCTCTAGGACCCCGTCTACCTGTCTCTAGACCCCGTCTACCTGTCTCTAGGACCCCGTCTACCTGTCTCTAGACCCCTCTACCTGTCTCTAGGACCCTGTCTACCTGTCTCTAGGACCCCGTCTACCTGTCTCTAGACCCCGTCTACCTGTCTCTAGACCCGTCTACCTGTCTCTAGGACCTCGTCTACCTGTCTCTAGGACCCGTCTACCTGTCTCTTGACCCCCGTCTACCTGTCTCTAGACCCCGTCTGCCTGTCTCTAGGACCCGTCTACCTGTCTCTAGGACCCCGTCTACCTGTCTCTAGGACCCGTCTACCTGTCTCTAGACCCCGTCTACCTGTCTCTGGACCCCGTCTACCTGTCTCTAGACCCCGTCTACCTGTCTCTAGGACCCCGTCACCTGTCTCTAGGACCCCGTCTACCTGTCTCTGGACCCGTCTACCTGTCTCTAGGACCGTCTACCTGTCTCTACCTGTCTACCTGCCCGTCTACCTGTCTCTAGACCCCGTCTACCTGTCTCTAGGACCCCGTCTACCTGTCTCTGGCCCCCGTCTACCTGTCTCTAGGACCCCGTCTACCTGTCTCTAGACCCGTCTACCTGTCTCTAGGACCCCGTCTACCTGTCTCTAGACCCGTCTACCTGTCTCTAGACCCCGTCTACCTGTCTCTAGACCCGTCTACCTGTCTCTGGACCCGTCTGCCTGTCTCTGGGACCCCGTCTACCTGTCTCTGACCCCTACCTGTCTCTAGGACCGCGTCTACCTGTCTCTAGGAGCCCGTCTACCTGTCTCTAGGACCCCGTCTACCTGTCTCTGGACCCCGTCTACCTGTCTCTAGGACCCGTCACCTGTCTCTAGACCCAGTCTACCTGTCTCTAGGACCCCGTCTACCTGTCTCTAGGACCCGGTCTACCTGTCTCTTGGACCCGTCCACCTGTCTCTAGACCCCGTCTACCTGTCTCTAGACCCCGTCACCTGTCTCTAGGACCCTGTCTACCTGTCTCTAGACCCCGTCTACCTGTCTCTAGACCCCGTCTACCTGTCTCTAGGACCCGTCTACCTGTCTCTAGACCCCGTCTACCTGTCTCTAGGACCCTGTCTACCTGTCTCTAGACCCGTCTACCTGTCTCTGGACCCGTCTACCTGTCTCTAGACCCAGTCTACCTGTCTCTTGGACCCGTCTACCTGTCTCTAGGACCCCGTCTACCTGTCTCTAGACCCCGTCTACCTGTCTCTAGGACCCCGTCTACCTGTCTCTTGGACCCCGTCTACCTGTCTCTAGACCCCGTCTACCTGTCTCTAGACCCCGTCTACCTGTCTCTGACCGTCTACCTGTCTCTAGGACCCCGTCTACCTGTCTCTAGGACCCGTCTACCTGTCTCTTGGACCCCGTCTACCTGTCTCTAGGACCCCGTCTACCTGTCTCTAGACCCCGTCTACCTGTCTCTAGACCCCGTCTACCTGTCTCTAGGACCCGTCTACCTGTCTCTAGGACCCCGTCTACCTGTCTAGGACCCCGTCCTGTCTCTGACCCGTCTACCTGTCTCTAGGACCCCGTCTACCTGTCTCTAGACCCCGTCTACCTGTCTCTAGACCCGTCTACCTGTCTCTAGACCCGTCTACCTGTCTCTAGGACCCCGTCTACCTGTCTCTGACCCCGCTACCTGTCTCTAGGACCCCGTCTACCTGTCTCTCTAGACCCGTCTACCTGTCTCTAGGACCCCGTCTACCTGTCTCTAGACCCCGTCTACCTGTCTCTAGACCCGTCTACCTGTCTCTAGACCCCTCTACCTGTCTCTAGGACCCCGTCTACCTGTCTCTAGACCCCGTCTACCTGTCTCTAGACCCGTCTACCTGTCTCTAGGACCCGTCTACCTGTCTCTAGACCCCGTCTACCTGTCTCTAGACCCCGTCTACCTGTCTCTAGACCCCGTCTACCTGTCTCTAGACCCCGTCTACCTGTCTCTAGGACCCCGTCTACCTGTCTCTAGACCCCGTCTACCTGTCTCTAGGACCCCGTCTACCTGTCTCTTGGACCCCGTCTACCTGTCTCTAGACCCCGTCTACCTGTCTCTAGGACCCCGTCTACCTGTCTCTTGGACCCGTCTACCTGTCTCTTGGACCCCGTCTACCTGTCTCTAGACCCCGTCTACCTGTCTAGACCCCGTCTACCTGTCTCTAGACCCCATCTACCTGTCTCTAGGACCCCGTCTACCTGTCTCCTGGACCCCGTCTACCTGTCTCTAGCACCCCGTCTACCTGTCTCTAGACCCCTGTCTAACTGTCTCTAGGACCCCGTCTACCTGTCTCTAGACCCCGTCTACCTGTCTCTAGGAACCTGTCTCTAGGACCCGTCTACCTGTCTCTAGACCCGGCCTACCTGTCTCTAGGACCCGTCTACCTGTCTCTAGGACCCCGTCTACCTGTCTCTAGGACCCCGTCTACCTGTCTCTAGACCCCGTCTACCTGTCTCTAGACCCCGTCTACCTGTCTCTAGGACCCGTCTACCTGTCTCTAGGACCCGTCTACCTGTCTAGACCCGTCTACCTGTCTCTAGACCCGTCTACCTGTCTCTAGACCCGTCTACCTGTCTCTGGACCCGTCTACCTGTCTCTAGACCCCGTCTACCTGTCTCTAGACCTGTCTACCTGTCTCTAGGACCCCGTCTACCTGTCTCTTAGACCCCGTCTACCTGTCTCTAGGACCCCGTCTACCTGTCTCTAGGACCCCGTCTACCTGTCTCTCTACCTGTCTCTAGACCCGTCTACCTGTCTCTAGGACCCCGTCTACCTGTCTCTAGACCCCGTCTACCTGTCTCTAGGACCCCGTCTACCTGTCTCTAGACCCCGTCTACCTGTCTCTAGACCCCGTCTACCTGTCTCTAGGACCCGTCTACCTGTCTCTAGGACCCCGTCTACCTGTCTCTAGACCCCGTCTACCTGTCTCTAGGACCCCGACCTGTCTCTAGACCCGTCTACCTGTCTCTAGGACCCCGTCTACCTGTCTCTGACCCGTCTACCTGTCTCTAGACCCCGTCTACCTGTCTCTAGACCCGTCTACCTGTCTCTGGGACCCCGTCTACCTGTCTCTAGACCCGTCTACCTGTCTCTAGGACCCCGTCTACCTGTCTCTAGACCCCGTCTACCTGTCTCTAGACCCCGTCTACCTGTCTCTGGACCCCGTCTACCTGTCTCTAGACCCCGTCTACCTGTCTCTGGACCCTGCCTGTCTCTGACCCCGTCTACCTGTCTCTAGGACCCTGTCTACCTGTCTCTAGGACCCCGTCTACCTGTCTCTAGACCCCGTCCACCTGTCTCTAGACCCCGTCTACCTGTCTCTAGGACCCGTCTACCTGTCTCTAGACCCGTCTACCTGTCTACCTGTCTCTGACCCCGTCCCTGTCCCTGACCCCGTCTACCTGTCTCTAGACCCCGTCTACCTGTCTCTAGGACCCCGTCTACCTGTCTCTAGACCCGTCTACCTTTCTCTAGGACCCCGTCTACCTGTCTCTAGACCCTGTCTACCTGTCTCTGGACCCCGCTACCTGTCTCCGTCCACCTGTCTCTAGGACCCGTCTACCTGTCTCTAGACCCTGTCTACCTGTCTCTAGACCCCGTCTACCTGTCTCTAGGACCCCATCTACCTGTCTCTAGGACCCCGTCTACCTGTCTCTAGACCCCACCTGTCTCTAGGACCCGTCTACCTGTCTCTAGACCCCGTCTACCTGTCTCTAGGACCCAGTCTACCTGTCTCTGGACCCGTCTGTCTCTAGACCCGTCTACCTGTCTCTAGACCCCGTCTACCTGTCTCTAGACCCCGTCTACCTGTCTCTAGACCCCGTCTACCTGTCTCTAGGACCCGTCTACCTGTCTCTAGGACCCCGTCTACCTGTCTCTAGACCCATCTACCTGTCTCTAGACCCCGTCTACCTGTCTCTAGACCCCGTCTACCTGTCTCTAGGACCCGTCTACCTGTCTCTAGACCCCGTCTACCTGTCTCTAGGACCCCGTCTACCTGTCTCTAGGACCCCGTCTACCTGTCTCTAGACCCCGTCTACCTGTCTCTAGGACCCCGTCTACCTGTCTCTAGACCCCGTCTACCTGTCTCTAGGACCCGTCTACCTGTCTCTAGGACCCCGTCTACCTGTCTCTAGACCCCGTCTGCCTGTCTCTAGGACCCCGTCTACCTGTCTCTAGACCCCACCTACCTGTCTCTAGACCCCGTCTACCTGTCTCTAGGACCCCGTCTACCTGTCTCTGACCCTGTCTCTGGACCCCTACCTGTCTCTAGACCCCATCTACCTGTCTCTAGGACCCGTCTACCTGTCTCTAGGACCTGTCTCCTTGACCCCGTCTACCTGTCTCTAGACCCCGTCTACCTGTCTCTAGGACCCCGTCTACCTGTCTCTAGACCCCATCTACCTGTCTCTAGACCCGTCTACCTGTCTCTAGACCCGTCTCCTGTCTCTAGACCCCGTCTACCTGTCTCTAGGACCCGTCACCTGTCTCTAGACCCCGTCTACCTGTCTCTAGACCCCGTCTACCTGTCTCTGACCCGTCTACCTGTCTAGACCCCGTTACTACCTGTCTCTAGACCCCGTCTACCTGTCTCTAGGACCCGTCTACCTGTCTCTAGGACCCCGTCTACCTGTCTCTAGACCCCGTCTACCTGTTCTCTAGACCCGTCTACCTGTCTCTAGGACCCGTCTACCTGTCTCTAGACCCCATCTACCTGTCTCTGGGACCCCGTCTACCTGTCTCGGGACCCGTCTACCTGTCTCTAGGACCCGCGTCTACCTGTCTCTAGGACCCCGTCTACCTGTCTCTAGGACCCCGTCTACCTGTCTCTAGGACCCGTCTACCTGTCTCTGACCCCGTCTACCTGTCTCTGGGACCCGTCTACCTGTCTCTGGACCCCCTTCCTGTCTCTAGACCTGCTTCCTGTCTCTAACCCCGCTTCCTGTCTCTAGACCGGCTTCCTGTCTCTAGACCGGCTTCCTGTCTCTAACCCCGCTTCCTGTCTCTAGACCTGTTTCCTGTCTCTAGACCCGTCTACCTGTCTCTAGACCCGTCTACCTGTCTCTAGGACCCCGTCTACCTGTCTCTAGACCCCGTACCTGTCTCTAGACCCGTCTACCTGTCTCTAGGACCCCGTCTACCTGTCTCTAGACCCGTCTACCTGTCTCTGGGACCCCGTCTACCTGTCTCTGGACCCCATCTACCTGTCTCTAGGACCCGTCTACCTGTCTCTAGGACCCGTCTACCTGTCTCTAGGACCCCATCTACCTGTCTCTAGGACCCCTTCTACCTGTCTCTAGGACCCGTCTACCTGTCTCTTGGACCCCGTCTACCTGTCTGCTGGACCCCGTCTACCTGTCTCTAGGACCCCATCTACCTGTCTCTAGGACCCCATCTACCTGTCTCTAGACCCCGTCACCTGTCTCTAGGACCCCGTCTACCTGTCTCTAGACCCATCTACCTGTCTCTAGACCCCGTCTACCTGTCTCTAGGACCCGTCTCTAGACCCGTCTACCTGTCTCTAGGACCCGTCTACCTGTCTCTAGGACCCCTGTCTAACTGTCTCTAGGACCCCGTCTACCTGTCTCTAGACCCGTCTACCTGTCTCTAGGACCCCGTCACCTGTCTCTAGGACCCCGTCTACCTGTCTCTTGGACCCCGTCTACCTGTCTCTAGGACCCGTCTACCTGTCTCTAGGACCCCGTCTACCTGTCTCTAGACCCCGTCTACCTGTCTCTAGGACCCCGTCTACCTGTCTCTAGGACCCCGTCTACCTGTCTCTTGGACCCGTCCACCTGTCTCTAGACCCCGTCTACCTGTCTCTAGGACCCGTCTACCTGTCTCCTGGACCCCGTCTACCTGTCTCTAGACCCAGTCTACCTGTCTCTAGGACCCGTCTACCTGTCTCTAGGACCCCGTCTACCTGTCTCTAGGACCCCGTCTACCTGTCTCTAGACCCCCGTCTACCTGTCTCTAGGACCCCGTCTACCTGTCTCTAGGACCCGGTCTACCTGTCTCTTGGACCCGTCCACCTGTCTCTAGACCCCGTCTACCTGTCTCTAGGACCCGTCCACCTGTCTCTAGGACCCGTCTACCTGTCTCTAGACCCCGTCTACCTGTCTCTAGGACCCGTCTACCTGTCTCTAGGACCCCGTCTACCTGTCTCTAGGACCCCGTCTACCTGTCTCTAGAACCTGTCTCTAGGACCCCGTCTACCTGTCTCTAGACCCCGTCTACCTGTCTCTAGGACCCCGTCTACCTGTCTCTAGACCCCGCTGTCTCTAGGACCCGTCTACCTGTTCTACCTGTCTCTAGGACCCCGTCTACCTGTCTCTAGGACCCGTCTACCTGTCTCTAGGACCCGTCTACCTGTCTCTAGGACCCCGTCTACCTGTCTCTAGACCCCGTCTACCTGTCTCTAGGACCCGTCTACCTGTCTCTAGGACCCGTCTACCTGTCTCTAGACCCGTCTACCTGTCTCTAGACCCGTCTACCTGTCTCTAGACCCCGTCTACCTGTCTCTTGGACCCCGTCTACCTGTCTCTAGACCCCGTCTACCTGTCTCTAGGACCCCGTCTACCTGTCTCTAGGACCCCGTCTACCTGTCTCTTGGACCCCGTCTACCTGTCTCTAGACCCCGACCTGTCTCTAGACCCGTCCTGTCTCTAGACCCGTCACCTGTCTCTAGACCCCGTCTACCTGTCTCTAGACCCCGTCTACCTGTCTCTAGGACCCCGTCTACCTGTCTCTAGACCCCGTCTACCTGTCTCTAGGACCCCGTCTACCTGTCTCTAGACCCCGTCTACCTGTCTCTAGGACCCGTCTACCTGTCTCTTGGACCCCGTCTACCTGTCTCGGACCCGTCTACCTGTCTCTAGACCCCGTCTACCTGTCTCTAGACCCCGTCTACCTGTCTCTAGACCCCGTCTACCTGTCTCTGGACCCCGTCTACCTGTCTCTAGACCCGTCTACCTGTCTCTAGGACCCCGTCTACCTGTCTCTAGACCCGTGTACCTGTCTCTAGGACCCGTCTACCTGTCTCTTGGACCCGTCTACCTGTCTCTAGGACCCCGTGTACCTGTCTCTAGGACCCGTCTACCTGTCTCTAGGACCCCGTCTACCTGTCTCTAGACCCCGTCTACCTGTCTCCTGGACCCCGTCTACAGGACCCCGTCTACCTGTCTCTAGGACCCCATCTACCTGTCTCTAGGACCCCGTCTACCTGTCTCTAGGACCCCGTCTACCTGTCTCTAGGACCCGTCTACCTGTCTCTAGGACCCCGTCTACCTGTCTCTAGGACCCCGTCTACCTGTCTCTAGACCCCGT
>NC_079402.1:52500-122500 GCF_029220125.1 Pseudoliparis swirei | reverse complement strand
GGTCTGTCCTCACTAGAGGGGACGAGGTCTGTACTCACGGTAGGGGACGAGGTCTGTACTCACGGTAGGGGACGAGGTCTGTCCTCACTAGAGGGGACGAGCTCTGTACTCACGGTAGGGGACGAGGTCTGTACTCACGGTAGGGGACGAGGTCTGTCCTCACTAGAGGGGACGAGCTCTGTACTCACGGTAGGGGACGAGGTCTGTACTCACGGTAGGGGACGTGCTCTGTACTCACGGTAGGGGACGAGGTCTGTACTCACGAGAGGGGACGAGGTCTGTCCTCACTAGAGGGGACGAGGTCTGTCCTCACTAGAGGGGACGAGGTCTGTACTCACGGTAGGGGACGAGGTCTGTACTCACGGTAGGGGACGAGGTCTGTACTCACGGTAGGGGACGAGGTCTGTCCTCACTAGAGGGGACGAGCTCTGTACTCACGGTAGGGGACGAGGTCTGTACTCACGGTAGGGGACGAGGTCTGTCCTCACTAGAGGGGACGAGCTCTGTACTCACGGTAGGGGACGAGGTCTGTACTCACGGTAGGGGACGAGCTCTGTACTCACGGTAGGGGACGAGGTCTGTCCTCACTAGAGGGGACGAGCTCTGTACTCACGGTAGGGGACGAGGTCTGTACTCACGGTAGGGGACGAGCCTGTACTCACCAGGGGCGAGGTCTGTCCTCACGGTAGGGACGAGCTCTGTACTCACGGTAGGGGCGAGGTCTGTCCTCACTAGGGACGAGCTCTGTACTCACGGTAGGGACGAGGTCTGTACTCACGGTAGGGACCAGGCTCTGTACTCACGATAGGGGACGAGGTCTGTACTCACGGTAGGGGACGAGCTCTGTACTCACGGTAGGGGACGAGGTCTGTCCTCACTAGAGGGGACGAGCTCTGTACTCACGGTAGGGGACGAGGTCTGTACTCACGGTAGGGGACGAGCTCTGTACTCACGGTAGGGGACGAGGTCTGTCCTCACGGTAGGGGACGAGCTCTGTACTCACGGTAGGGGACGAGGTCTGTCCTCACTAGAGGGGACGAGCTCTGTACTCACGGTAGGGGACGAGGTCTGTACTCACGGTAGGGGACGAGCTCTGTACTCACGGTAGGGGACGAGGTCTTGGTGGGCCGGCAGGCGGCTGCCAGCCCCTCCCTCATCATGCAGGTCAGGCTGTAGAACTCGTGCTGCTGCTGGATCTCAAACAGGCCCAGGAGCTGCTGCCTCCAGCCCCCCCACAGCCTCCTCCTCCGGGCCTGGCCACCGGCTGACGTCTCCATCGGGGACCACAGAGCTCCGGAGCGGCTCTGAACAGAGCAGAGTCAGAGGCCGGCGAGGGGACCACACAAAGAGCTGCCAGTGGTCGACAGGGTAACCATGGAGACCACCACAAAGGACCAGGGCCTCCATGGGCTGTGGCAACGGGATCAACCACGCCTCTTAAATCAGACCATGTGGCAACAAAGGATCAACAATGGATGAATCTGTGCCTGTAGACGACAAGGACACTTCCTGTAGACGACAAGGACACTTCCTGTAGACGACAAGGACACTTCCTGTGGACGACAAGGACACTTCCTGTAGACGACAAGGACACTTCCTGTGGACGACAAGGACACTTCCTGTAGACGACAAGGACACTTCCTGTGGACGACAAGGACACTTCCTGTAGACGACAAGGACACTTCCTGTGGACGACAAGGACACTTCCTGTAGACGACAAGGACACTTCCTGTAGACGACAAGGACACTTCCTGTGGACGACAAGGACACTTCCTGTGGACGACAAGGACACTTTCTGTAGACGACAAGGACACTTCCTGTAGACGACAAGGACACTTCCTGTGGACGACAAGGACACTTCCTGTAGATGACAAGGACACTTCCTGTAGACGACAAGGACACTTCCTGTAGACAAGGGGACTTCCTGTAGATAACAAGGACACTTCCTGTAGACAACAAGGACACTTCCTGTAGATGACAAGGACACTTCCTGTAGATGACAAGGACACTTCCTGTTGACAACAAGGAGACTTCCTGTAGACGACAAGGACACTTCCTGTAGACAACAAGGACACTTCCTATCGACGACAAGGGGAGTTCCTGTAGACGACTAACCCTAACCATAGAGTTAACCTGGAGTTAACCCTAACCATAGAGTTAACCCTGGAGTTAACCCTAACCATAGAGTTAACCTGGAGTTAACCCTAACCATAGAGTTAACCCTGGAGTTAACCCTAACCATAGAGTTAACCCTGGAGTTAACCCGAACCATAGAGTTAACCCTGGAGTTAACCCTAACCATAGAGTTAATCCTGGAGTTAACCCTAACCATAGAGTTAACCTGAAGTTAACCCGAACCATAGAGTTAACCCTGGAGTTAACCCTAACCATAGAGTTAACCCTGGAGTTAACCCTAACCATAGAGTTAACCCTGCTGGAGTTAACCCGAACCATAGAGTTAACCCTGGAGTTAACCCGAACCATAGCGTTAACCCTGGAGTTAACCCTAACCATAGAGTTAACCCTGCTGGAGTTAACCCGAACCATAGAGTTAACCCTGGAGTTAACCCTAACCATAGAGTTAACCCTAGAGTTAACCCTAACCCAATCCCTGTGAAAGTCAACTAGCTTTAAATGCTTTACTTACTCCGTGTGGCTCGTGGAGCAGAGCAGCTGATGCGTGTGCGCGCGTGCGTGTCACGTGTCACCCGGCGGCCACGCCCACACACTGTCCCGACCAGCCGCATGATCACAGGGAGCCTCAGTCACGTGACCCGCTGTCCACATGAAACACCTCGGACAGTGTGGCTGTCTACTACCGCGCACTTAACGAAGTGCACTGCAATGCAGTGCACTGCGTCGCTGATGAAGTGCTGTCTCAAATGGAACACTTACGTTAACCACTTGGCGGAAGTGACGGACGCAAATCTGTTCACGGCACCCGCGAAATTAAGCCGGGAGTGACATATGCAAATCTGCTTGCAATACCCGCGAAACTGACAAAATGAAGCACTTCTTGCCCTCTTGTTGTCCCTTGTTTACCTTTCTCCACCCCATGTGGAAACTGCGATACCTCCACCATCGCGGCAGGAGCCTCCGCCTTCTGGCTGAAGTCGAGATGGTATATGTACATTTAATTGTGATTTTGCCTTACCTTCACAGCATAGCTTCATGTAATAGTTGCAATTAAATTCTCCTCGCTAGGTATGCTAAATTCTCAATTATCTTGTCAGAAGTAGCCTTCTTCTTTGCAATCCACATACACACCATATGGAAATAAAACATGACAAATCTGTACATGTTTGTCCCTAGATTCCAATTAGTTTTAAGAATTATCCACTGAAATGATAGGCATCATCTGGGTGAATTCACACAGTAATAGGCCAACTTTGACTGACTGTACTTTTATACACATCTCTGTTGTAGTGAAGTTTACCCTGATACAGGAATCAATGAGCAATTGAACACACAGGCATATCAATTCTAATATAAATCAGAAAACGCAATAAAAGACTACAAAACCTCAATGACAACATTTTATTGATAAAATGACTTACATATTAATATAATCTTCCTTCCCTCCCCACACTCTACAGCAGCCACCCAGTCCCAGGCGGCGCTGCCGTATCCATGTTGCAATGCCACTGCTGGCGTTGTGTTGTGATGGCCACAGTGACATGAGGGTGGACTTCAGGCTCACCGAGTCATTCAACGCCCTCATGGCTGTGCTGGGCACTGACTGACCACGGTTGGGGCCCGAGATCTCCCGTCTAGTTTTTATTTTTGGCTTGCCAGGGCCACCTCCTATCGGGTGGTGGCCAGGGCCTCGACAGGCCCGGGCTCAGTGCATGATGCCAGGGTCCTGAATAACAGCCCATCTTCTATGAGCAGTCATCCCCTCCACCAGGATACGGTATCCTTGGGGATGGTGGCTCCCCCTGCCTGTCCCAACCCATCTGCCTCATGACCTCCTTCAGGCAGCCTGTCCACCTCCAAGCTACAACTGCTGCCTGTCAAAGGCGAGGTGTGTTGTGGAGAGGTCCTTCTGGATACTGAAGACGCGATGGCGGTCCATCTTCTTAAAGGCCCTGGAGGTGGATGTGAGGTGCCAGAGGTCATTGGAGCCAGATGTCGGGAGGGCAGCAGAGGACCAGCAGCACCTCCAGGAAACGTCTCTGGGGCAGGAAACAGAAAGAGGATAGCCATTCAGTGCTCTGTCCCAGACCACGATTACATTTAAATTAATACATACACGACATTAAAAAAACAACACAACGATGATTGAAAGCTACAATTATTTCAAGAAGGACAAGCTTAGATAGCGATCGTAACGGTATTAATTATCGGGCGGCTCGCGGTGTCATGTTAACCCGTTATTAAACTGAGCATATCCATTGTTAATCCATTATTTAAATGGCTATTTCGATTGTTTAACAGAACAGCCGTTGTTTAACACTGTCCGATGACTGACAGCTATCTGTCGTCGGACTTGCCGCTGGAGAAGCGCCTGGAGCCGACCTGCCCCGCTCGTCAAGCGAAAAGTGTCCGATAAAAGTGCACCTTCGTCGGACTGGCGAGAGGACCGGGTGGTGGATTACCCAGCTTGCTTATCATAACTGCCATGCAGATCCAATGGTATGCTCACTAATGTGAGAATGGCATGTTAGTAGTACATTGTAATACCAGTACAATGTGTAACTACCGCTGATACTTACATTTACGGTCTGTAGCTTCGTGGTCTACCGCTTGTGCTGTCCGCCATTGTTTTAGAAATAAAATGAAAAGCTGGCGAAAGGGCTCCTCCTCTTCCGCTACGTCGCCAAGATGGCGGCCGCTTAGGGCGAGTAGTGTCCATCGTTTTACACGACATTGTTTGCCCGTTTGCAGTTCACCATCCGGGTACTTTCAGTGCACTGCATTCTGCTGGTTTTTTCAGTGGCGCACTTCGAACACTGAAAGTCAGTGCTCGAAGTGCTCAAGTGCGCGGTAGTAGACACAGCCTCTGACTCAGATGAAGATTAATGACGTAATGAACTCTGGACCCGCTCCTCCTGGAAGGAGCAGCGCGCCCCCTGGTGGCCGCTAGCAACACTGCGCCCACACATGGCTATGGCAGAAGGTAGGAGGCAGGAGGCAGGGTGCAGTAGGCAAAAGGTAGGCGGCAGAAGGTAGAAGGCAGGAGGTAGGAGTAAGGAGGCAGGAGTAAGGACGTAGGAGTAAGGAGGCAGGAGTAAGGAGGTAGGAGGTAGGTGCATCCGCTGCACAAATGAAGAATAACAAACACTTTCCCAGCATCAACATTTTATTCGTGATAAAGTCAGATAGCTGACGTTAGCCAACGAGCTGCTAGCATCTCCACATGTTTACATACTCAGAGTTCAGGACATGATGACATTCCGGTCCCAGAGGACCAGATGTGTGTTAGAGCAGAGTGATGCATTGTGGGTCGTGTGTCCTTGGCTGCAGCAGCTCACGTTGACACGTCTTTGAGGTTGAGCTGTTCAGGGCGATGAGTCTGGGCTGCTCTAAGGGAGGCGCCACACTCAGAGCTGTTCCTATTGGACACAGAAGCTTTGAACCAACATATCAGGAACTAGAACTATGGAACCGCCGTGCAGGAGCGTCATAGAGACGTGGCGCCCATCAGAGACGTGGCCCATCAGAGACGTGGCCCATCAGAGACGTGGCGCCCATCAGAGACGTGGCGCCCATCAGAGACGTGGCACATCAGAGACGTGGCCCATCAGAGACGTGGCCCATCAGAGACGTGGCCCATCAGAGACGTGGCCCATCAGAGACGTGGTCCATCAGAGACGTGGCCCATCAGAGACGTGGCGCCCATCAGAGACGTGGTCCATCAGAGACGTGGCCCATCAGAGACGTGGCCCATCAGAGACGTGGCGCCCATCAGAGACGTGGTCCATCAGAGACGTGGCCCATCAGAGACGTGGCCCATCAGAGACGTGGCGCCCATCAGAGACGTGGCGCCCATCAGAGACGTGGTCCATCAGAGACGTGGCCCATCAGAGACGTGGCGCCCCAGACGGCGGCATCAGGACTCACTGCACTTTCTTTGGCTTGTGGTTCTTCCACATGACGACAGCAGTGAAGGCCCCTGTGGAGAAGAGAGGCGTCAACGTGGACACACACACACACTCACAGACACACACACACACACACACTCACACACACACACACACTCACACTCACACACACACACACACACACACACTCACACACACACACACACTCTCACACACACACACACACACTCACACACTCACACACACTCACACACTCACACACACTCACACACACACACTCACACACACACACACACACACTCCCTCCCTCCCTCCCCCCCCCTCACCGATACAGAGGAGCAGCATCGCGGCCGCGGCGCCAGGCAGGATGACGGAGAACTCTCTTGGGAGGAAGTAGAGCTGCAGCGTGTGACCTGGCGCCATGAAGGGCTGCAGGGGGCAGACAGGGCAGGTGAGAGGGGGAGGGAGGGGAGGAGAAGGTGATGAAGGAGGTGAAGGAGGTGGTGATGAAGGTGATGAAGGAGGTGAAGGAGGTGGTGATGAAGGTGATGAAGGGGACCCACCAGCACCAGCACCCAGACGGAGTAGTAGGTGAAGAGCAGCAGGCTGAGGCCCACCAGGCCCATCCCGACCGCCTGGTCCACTCCCGTCGCCTGAGGACACAAAGCAATGGAGCCCAGAGCAGGAGCGTGAGCTGACGCCGCAGGGCGACTTCCACGCTGTTACAACGTAATACTCGTCTTTCAACATTCATAAAAACATCTTTCATTCAACTCTACAACCCCGATGACATCATCAGGGCTTGTTCGTAGGGCTAAAGCCAACCATTATTTTCATTATCGATTAATCTTCCCATTATTTTCCAGCTCCATCGTTGTACAAAGTGTTGTGATGAATGAGAACAGCAGGAAGTCTGAGAGGCTGAAACACGCTCTGCCTCCACGAAGTTACTTCAGAAGAATCAATTATCTCAAAAATAGTTGCAGATTCTTTTTTGGTCCAGCGACTACTCAATTAGTTGACTCAATGTCCTGTGATGTATGACGTCACACCGGAAACGGTTCCTCCTCTCCACCTTGAGGAACAACGCAGCGTCTTCACCACCATGACGTCATACCCTGGTGCCACACTGGTGAATGTGGTGAATGTGGTAAATATGTAATAAATGGACTCAGGCCGTTAGTTTAACCCGCTGGAGGAACGCAGGTAAACCCGCGGGCCGCCATTGATTGGCTGGAACGTCCTCCAGTCACGCTCACGTGAGGAACAATGGCGGCTACGCCAGCTGACGGTGACGTCACCAAACAAAGGGAAGCGTTAACGTCTGTCACAGCTGAAGCTAAGCTACCGCTAGCTACCGCTAGCTGCCGCTCGCAGCGCCGGGCCCGAGCGTCTCTCGGAGCCGGGCCGGTTCTCACCATGTCTGCTCCCGCGCGTCCGGTTCTTCTTCCTGCGGAACAATCCGGTGGACGGGACTCGTCTGAGAGCCTCTGCTGCCCCTAGCGGTTGAGCTGCAAAACACACGTTATGAAGACAATGCCCCTGACTGAGTAAACAAGAGATTTCAGTTTTTCAAACGTCTTTATAAATGTACAAACATTTCTAAAAACATAGTTTAACGTTCTCACAAAGGGCCATTCAGAGTAGAATGATGGGAAACGATGCAAATAGTATTAAATGACCTCGACAACAGAATAGAGTGCGCAGTGTACGGCTGGATCACAGCCCTCCGCTGGGCCTGGGGCCGCACGAGAAGACACGTCATCAACAGCTGACCCGCTGTGTTCAAGAACAGCTTCACTGACTTCAGGTACAGGTACTGTGACTTCTACCTCCTCAGGTACAGGTACTGTGACTTCTACCTACTCAGGTACAGGTACTGTGACTTCTACCTACTCAGGTACAGGTACTGTGACTTCTACCTCCTCAGGTACAGGTACTGTGACTTCTACCTCCTCAGGTACAGGTACTGTGACTTCTCACTACTCAGGTACAGGTACTGTGACTTCTACCTCCTCAGGTACAGGTACTGTGACTTCTACCTACTCAGGTACAGGTACTGTGACTTCTACCTACTCAGGTACAGGTACTGTGACTTCTACCTACTCAGGTACAGGTACTGTGACTTCTCACTACTCAGGTACAGGTACTGTGACTTCTCACTCCTCAGGTACAGGTACTGTGACTTCTACCTCCTCAGGTACAGGTACTGTGACTTCTACCTCCTCAGGTACAGGTACTGTGACTTCTACCTACTCAGGTACAGGTACTGTGACTTACTCAGGTACAGGTACTGTGACTTCTACCTCCTCAGGTACAGGTACTGTGACTTCTACCTCCTCAGGTACAGGTACTGTGACTTCTACCTACTCAGGTACAGGTACTGTGACTTCTACCTCCTCAGGTACAGGTACTGTGACTTCTACTTACTCAGGTACAGGTACTGTGACTTCTACCTCCTCAGGTACAGGTACTGTGACTTCTACCTCCTCAGGTACAGGTACTGTGACTTCTACCTACTCAGGGACAGGCACTGTGACTTCTACCCACTCAGGTACAGGTACTGTGACTTCTACCTACTCAGGTACAGGTGCTGTGACTTCCTACCTACTCAGGTACAGGTGCTGTGACTTCTACTTACTCAGGTACAGGTACTGTGACTTCTACCTACTCAGGTACAGGTACAGTGACTTCTACCTCCTCAGGTACAGGTACTGTGACTTCTACCTACTCAGGTACAGGTACTGTGACTTCTACCTACTCAGGTACAGGTACTGTGACTTCTACCTACTCAGGTACAGGTACTGTGACTTCTACCTACTCAGGTACAGGTACTGTGACTTCTACCTACTCAGGTACAGGTACTGTGACTTCTACCTACTCAGGTACAGGTACTGTGACTTCTACTTACTCAGGTACAGGTACTGTGACTTCTACCACCTCAGGTACAGGTACTGTGACTTCTACTTACTCAGGTACAGGTACTGTGACTTCTACCACCTCAGGTACAGGTGCTGTGACTTCTACCTACTGAGGTACAGGTACTGTGACTTCGACCTACTCAGGTACAGGTGCTGTGACTTCTACCTGCTCAGGTACAGGTGCTGTGACTTCTACCTACTCAGGTACAGGTAGTGTGACTTCTACCTACTCAGGTACAGGTACTGTGACTTCGACCTACTCAGGTACAGGTACTGTGACTTCTACCTACTCAGGTACAGGTACTGTGACTTCTACCTACTCAGGTACAGGTACTGTGACTACCTCCTCAGGTACAGGTACTGTGACTTCTACCTACTCAGGTACAGGTACTGTGACTTCTACCTCCTCAGGTACAGGTACTGTGACTTCTACCTACTCAGGTACAGGTACTGTGACTTCTACCTACTCAGGTACAGGTACTGTGACTTCTACCTACTCAGGTACAGGTACTGTGACTTCTACCTCCTCAGGTACAGGTACTGTGACTTCTACCTACTCAGGTACAGGTACTGTGACTTCTACCTCCTCAGGTACAGGTACTGTGACTTCTACCTACTCAGGTACAGGTACTGTGACTTCTACCTACTCAGGTACAGGTACTGTGACTTCTACCTACTCAGGTACAGGTACTGTGACTTCTACCTACTCAGGTACAGGTACTGTGACTTCTCACTACTCAGGTACAGGTACTGTGACTTCTACCTACTCAGGTACAGGTACTGTGACTTCTACCTCCTCAGGTACAGGTACTGTGACTTCTACCTCCTCAGGTACAGGTACTGTGACTTCTACCTCCTCAGGTACAGGTACTGTGACTTCTACCTACTCAGGTACAGGTACTGTGACTTCTACCTCCTCAGGTACAGGTACTGTGACTTCTACCTACTCAGGTACAGGTACTGTGACTTCTACCTACTCAGGTACAGGTACTGTGACTACCTCCTCAGGTACAGGTACTGTGACTTCTACCTACTCAGGTACAGGTACAGTGACTTCTACCTACTCAGGTACAGGTACTGTGACTTCTACCTACTCAGGTACAGGTACTGTGACTTCTACCTACTCAGGTACAGGTACTGTGACTTCTACCTCCTCAGGTACAGGTACTGTGACTTCTACCTCCTCAGGTACAGGTACTGTGACTTCTACCTCCTCAGGTACAGGTACTGTGACTTCTACCTCCTCAGGTACAGGTACTGTGACTTCTACCTCCTCAGGTACAGGTACTGTGACTTCTACCTCCTCAGGTACAGGTACTGTGACTTCTACCTACTCAGGTACAGGTACTGTGACTTCTCACTCCTCAGGTACAGGTACTGTGACTTCTCACTCCTCAGGTACAGGTACTGTGACTTCTACCTCCTCAGGTACAGGTACTGTGACTTCTCACTCCTCAGGTACAGGTACTGTGACTTCTACCTACTCAGGTACAGGTACTGTGACTTCTCACTCCTCAGGTACAGGTACTGTGACTTCTACCTACTCAGGTACAGGTACTGTGACTTCTACCTCCTCAGGTACAGGTACTGTGACTTCTACCTACTCAGGTACAGGTACTGTGACTTCTACCTCCTCAGGTACAGGTACTGTGACTTCTACCTACTCAGGTACAGGTACTGTGACTTCTACCTACTCAGGTACAGGTACTGTGACTTCTCACTCCTCAGGTACAGGTACTGTGACTTCTACCTACTCAGGTACAGGTACTGTGACTTCTACCTCCTCAGGTACAGGTACTGTGACTTCTACCTCCTCAGGTACAGGTACTGTGACTTCTACCTCCTCAGGTACAGGTACTGTGACTTCTCACTACTCAGGTACAGGTACTGTGACTTCTACCTCCTCAGGTACAGGTACTGTGACTTCTACCTCCTCAGGTACAGGTACTGTGACTTCTACCTCCTCAGGTACAGGTACTGTGACTTCTCACTCCTCAGGTACAGGTACTGTGACTTCTACCTACTCAGGTACAGGTACTGTGACTTCTACCTCCTCAGGTACAGGTACTGTGACTTCTACCTACTCAGGTACAGGTACTGTGACTTCTACCTACTCAGGTACAGGTACTGTGACTTCTACCTCCTCAGGTACAGGTACTGTGACTTCTACCTGTACAGGTACAGTGACTTCTCACTACTCAGGTACAGGTACTGTGACTTCTCACTACTCAGGTACAGGTACTGTGACTTCTACCTCCTCAGGTACAGGTACTGTGACTTCTACCTACTCAGGTACAGGTACTGTGACTTCTACCTACTCAGGTACAGGTACTGTGACTTCTACCTCCTCAGGTACAGGTACTGTGACTTCTACCTCCTCAGGTACAGGTACTGTGACTTCTACCTCCTCAGGTACAGGTACTGTGACTTCTACCTCCTCAGGTACAGGTACTGTGACTTCTACCTCCTCAGGTACAGTACCTCTCAGGTGCTGCAATACTGTGACTCATAGCATCTCATTGGGGACTTCACTTGGACTCCAGGACTGCTCGTGGGTCCTTGATACACCACGGGTTAACACGTCAGCATGTCATTGTGTCAACACGTCAACATGTCATTGTGTCAACACGTCAACACGTCAGTGTCAACACGTCAGCGTGTAAACATGTCAACACGTCATTGTGTCAACACGTCAACACATAAACATGTCAACACGTCAGTGTGTAAACATGTCAACACGTCAGTGTGTAAACATGTCAACACGTCATTGTGTCAACACGTCAGCGCGTAAACATTACACGTAAACACGTCAATGTGTCAACACGTCAGCATGTCATTGTGTCAACACGTCAACATGTCATTGTGTCAACATGTCATTGTGTCAACACGTCAACACATCATTGTGTCAACACGTCAGCATGTAAACATGTCAACACGTCATTGTGTCAACACGTCAGCGTGTAAACATGTCAACACGTCATTGTGTCAACACGTCAACACATAAACATGTCAACACGTCATTGTGTCAACACGTCAGCGCGTAAACATGTCTACACGTAAACACGTCAATGTGTCAACACGTCAATGTGTCAACATGTCAATGTGTCAACATGTCATCATGTCAATGTGTCAACATGTCAGTGTCAACATGTCAGCGTGTCAACATGTCAATGTGTCAACATGTCTACACATCAATGTGTCAACATGTCAATGTGTCAACACGTCAATGTGTCAACATGTCTACACGTCAATGTGTCAACATGTCAGCGTGTCAACATGTCAATGTGTCAACATGTCAGCGTGTCAACATGTCAATATGTCAATGTGTCAACATGTCTACACGTCAATGTGTCAACATGTCAATGTGTCTACACGTCAATGTGTCAACATGTCTACACGTCAATGTGTCAACATGTCAACATGTCTACACGTCAATGTGTCAACATGTCTACACGTCAATGTGTCAACACGTCAGCGTGTCAACATGTCAATGTGTCAACATGTCAATGTGTCAACATGTCAATATGTCTACACGTCAATGTGTCAACATGTCTACACGTCAATGTGTCAACACGTCAGCGTGTCAATGTGTCAACATGTCAGCGTGTCAACATGTCAATGTCAACATGTCAATGTGTCAACACGTCAATGTGTCAACACGTCAGCGTGTCAACATGTCTACACGTCAATGTGTCAACATGTCAGCGTGTCAACATGTCTACACGTCAATGTGTCAACACGTCAGTGTGTCAATGTGTCAACATGTCAATGTGTCAACATGTCAATATGTCAATATGTCTACATGTCAACACGTCAATGTGTCAACATGTCAACGTGTCAACATGTCTACACGTCAATGTGTCAACATGTCTACACGTCAATGTGTCAACATGTCTACATGTCAATGTGTCAACGTGTCAATGTGTCAACATGTCAATATGTCTACACGTCAATGTGTCAACATGTCAATGTGTCAACATGTCAATGTGTCAACATGTCAATGTGTCAACGTGTCAATGTGTCAACATGTCAATGTGTCAACATGTCTACACGTCAATGTGTCAACATGTCAATGTGTCAACATGTCTACACGTCAATGTGTCAACACGTCAGCGTGTCAATGTGTCAACATGTCAATGTGTCAACATGTCAATGTGTCTACACGTCAATGTGTCAACATGTCAATGTGTCAACATGTTGTGGCAGCCAGCCACGGACGAGACCACGAGGGGAAGTAAGGGATGGGAAATACCGACTGTTCCCTGTACTTCCCCACTGCGGCCCAGAGAGGGAGCCAACGGAACACCGACAGCCAGACGACAAAAGTGAAAACACCTGGGGGTGATTGGAGGCACGGGCCGGCAACCAATCACCACCCGGTACGTGGCAGATAAAAGACAGGACAGAAGCCCACAAGAGAGAGTTGGGGGAGACGACGATACGCCCGATTGAACTAAACCTCTGGTATTGGGAAATAAAAGACTTTGCATTTGATGGTAAATTGGGTGTGGACAGTTTAATTATTATGTCTCAGTCACGGGGCACCCGCCGGGTGCCACATATGGTGGAGAATGCGGGCATCGCATTCTGACTGAAGATAATGATTAAACCCCCCCAACTACAATGGAATCAAAGGATTTAACGGCGCTGATTGCACAACTCGTGGCTAACAATCAACAGCTCATAGTTAACAATCAACAGCAGCAGACGCGCCACGACCAGACCCTGCTGGTGCAGCAGCAAACCACCGAGCTTCTGCGGACCCAACTCACGGAGCGTTACGAAGCCCAGGAGGAGCAGGCTGGCTATGAGAGGGACCGCCGGGTCCACCCCGCCTTCCTCACCAAGCAGACCCCGCGGATGACATTGAGGTCTTCCTGCTAACCTTTGAGAGGACCGCGGTCAGAGAAGAGTGGCCTATCGACCAATGGGTAGGACTGATTAGCCCATTTTTGTCAGGCATAGCGCAGACCACCTACCAGGGCGTAGCCACTGACCCCTTACCACTTTTGACACCCTAAACGGGAAATTTTGAAACGCCATGGGTTTACACTGATCACCCGAGCCCAGCGTTACCACGAGTGGGTATTCGACCCCACAGTCACCCCTCGAGCACAGATGCATGAGCTAGTGAGGCTTACCAATGCTTGGCTGATCTCAGAGCCAAAAACCCTCACTCCCATCAAACGGATCATCATGGACCGATTCATGAGGTCACTTCCCTACGACGCCAAGAAATTGGTGTGTCAACAGAATCCCCAGAGCGTGGACCAGCTGGTGGATCTGCTGGAAGGGTACCAGGCCACCCTAGACCTGACCAAGGGGTACTGGCAGGTACCCCTGGCGCCAGCGGCCCGGGAGAAGACCGCCTTCATCACCCCCGACGGGTTGTTCCACTACCTAATGCTCCCGTTTGGCCTACATGGAGCCCCGGCCACCTTCCAGAGGCTGATGGACCGCGTCCTCCGGCCCCACCAGAAATATGCAGCAGCCTACATAGATGATATTGTCATCCATGGGGAGGAGTGGGGGACCCATCTCCAGCAGGTCACCGCCGTGCTGAGAGCCCTGAGAGGGGCCGGGCTGACCGCCAACCCCAAGAAGTGTCGCCTCGGCCTTGGACGAGATTACCTGGGGTTTACAATAGGGCGTGGATCGTCAAACCCCAGGCAGGCAAGGTCGAGGCGATACGAAACTGGCCCGGCCCCAAACCAAAAAGCAGGTGCGAACCTTCGTGGGGCTCACCAGCTATTACCGCCGGTTTGTCCCCCATTTCTCCTCCCTCGCAGCCACCCTCACGGACCTCACCAGGAGCCGGCTGGCCGACCGGATCCTGTGGACAGAAGAGACGGAGAAGGCATTCCAAGGGCTCAAAGAGGCGCTCTGCTCAGGACCAGTGTTGGTGACCCCCGATTTCTCCAAACCCTCATCGTCCAGACAGGCGCATCGGAAACAGGGTGGGTGCCGTTCTATCACAGCTGCAAGAAGGAGGAACACCCCATTACGTTATCAGCGAAAACTGCTACCCGAGAACAAAACTACTCGGCGATCGAGAAAGAATGTTTAGCCATTAAATGAGCGTGGACAGAGTTAAAATATAATTTGCTGTGACGGAACTTCTCCCTTGTCACGGGCCTGGCCCCTCTTGTCTGGATGTCAAGGAACAAAGAAACTAATGCCAGGGTCACTTTCGCTGGTTCCTGTCCCTTCAATCCTTTGCCTTCTCCGTCGTCCACAGGTCCGGGGCCGCATGGGGCGGATGCCATGTCCCGGAGAGCGCCTTGGGATGGGCCGCCCGCCTCCCGGTTGGAGCTGAGGAGGGGTGTGTGGCAGCCAGCCACGGACGAGACCACGAGGGGAAGTAAGGGATGGAAATACCGACTGTTCCTGTACTTCCCACTGCGGCCCAGAGAGGAGCCAGCGGAACACCGACAGCCAGACGACAAAGTGAAAACACCTGGGGTGATTGGAGGCACGGGCCGGCAACCAATCACCACCCGGTACGTGGCAGATAAAAGACAGGACAGAAGCCCACAAGAGAGAGTTGGGGGAGACGACGATACGCCCGATTGAACTAAACCTCTGGTATTGGGAAATAAAAGACTTTGCATTTGATGGTAAATTGGGTGTGGACAGTTTAATTATTATGTCTCAGTCACGGGGCACCCGCCGGGTGCCACAATGTCTACACGTCAATGTGTCAACATGTCAACATGTCTACACGTCAATGTGTCAACATGTCTACACGTCAATGTGTCAACATGTCAACACGTCAATGTGTCAACACGTCAGCATGTCAATGTGTCAACATGTCAATATGTCTACACGTCAATGTGTCAACATGTCAGCGTGTCAACATGTCAATGTGTCTACACGTCAGCGTGTCAACGTGTAAACATGTCAATGTGTCAACATGTCTTTAAAAGTCAAGAAAAACCCACTCAAGTGTCCCCCCGGTAAATTTGTAAAATTTCCAGCAATTGTCAACAGAAATTTTAAAAGTGTAAAAAAAAAACATGAAAAAACCATTTGGGCTGTTTTTAAATGTCAAAAATGTCAAAAAATGTCAAGTGTCTAAAATGTCAAACAAAAAAAAAAATTAAACGTAAAGTGTCAAATGTAAAATTGTCAAGAAAAAGTCAGGTGTAAAATTGTAAAAATGTCAATTGTCCCCGTCAATTTTGTCAACACGCAGGTGTCAAAGTCAGGTGTCAAATGTCAATTGTCCCCAATTTCCCAAAATGCAATTGTCAACATGTCCCCCAAAAAATTTTTAAAATTTTCTTTTCAAATTTACAGAATTTCCCCCCTTTCCTTCTTTCCTTCTTTTCCCCTTTTCCCCCCTTCTTCCCCTTTTTTTTTTTTTTTCCCTTTTTGTTCCCCTTTCCTTTCCTTCTTTAACCCCAAAAAAGTCCCTTGGGGAAAAGCAAAAATTTCAATTTAAAAAATTTTCAATTTAAAAACTTCTCCTGTCTGGTGTCCGGCGGGGTTTCGGCCCCTGTCCTCCCCCTTTTCCCCCTTTTCCCGCCCCCTGTTTGGGGCCCCCTGCCCGCCCCCCCGCTGTCCCCGTCCCCTCTTGTCCCTTTTGGTCCTTTGCCTCCCCTGTCCCCGCTTGGTCCCCCGGGCCCCTTTTTTCCCTGGGCCTGTCCCCCCCCTGTCCTGCCCCTGTCCTTCTTTGGCCTTGCCTTCCCGCCCCCCCTGTCTTGGGGGTTTTTTCCCCCGGTTTCCGGCTTGAAAAATTGCCAAAGTTTTGTGGGTAAATCGGGCCGGGGAAAAAGGGGGCCGGGGTTCCCCTTTAAAAGGGGCCCCCCGGGCCAAAGCCGCGGCCCCTGGAAACCCCCGGGCCCTTTAAAAGACGCAAGTTTTCCCCATCCCCGGGGAATTGCCGGGGAATTGAAACCCCTCAGAAAGGAAAAATTTAACCTTTGGCCCCCGGGGTCCATTCAGTTTGAAAGCCCAAGGGAAATTCCCCAAAAAACCCCCCACGGCCGCCGAATTTTCCTGGGGGGGGGGTTTTCCCAACACCCCAAAAACCCCTTTTCCTTAAAAATGAAGTGTTTCCCCAAAACAAAACAGGGAAAGGAACATGAAAAGGAAATGAACGGGGCAAAAATGAAGGAACATGAAAAGGGAACAAAAACGGAAAAAAAAGACGGGAAAATGAAAGAAACAAAGAAATTTGAAAAAAATGAACAAGGAAAAGGGAACAGAAAATGACAGAGGGGAAAGCAGGAAAGGAACAGAAAGGGAAACAGAAAAGAAAAATTGAAGGGAAAGAACATGAAGTTTGAAGCAAAACCCAATTGGAAAGGCTGCAAAACTTTAAATTGAAAAAACATGAAGGCCAGGGAATTTAACAGACGGGGAAAAGGGGAACGAAGGGCAAGGGGAACATGCAGGGAAAAAATTTGAAAAAGGGAACATGCCCGGGCAGGCCCCAAATGGGGGAAAAAAATGAAACAATTGCAAAAAGGCCCCCAAAAAGGGAAAAGGGGAAAAGAAAGGAACATGAACAAAGAAGGAAAACAAAGGAAAAAATTTGAAAAAAGGTCAATGGGAAAAAAGAAATGAAAAGGAAAAAACAGGGAAAAAAGGGGGAACAGGGGCCAAAAAGGGCAACCCAAAAAACCCGGGGAAAAATTTCCCCCAAAAACGGAAAGAAAAAAAACAAAAAAAAAGGAACAGAAAACGAAATGGCAAAGGGTTAACAGAAAATTTAAAGCAAAAACATGAACAAAAGGCAAAAGGGCAAAGCTAAGCAAAAAGACGGAAATGAAAAACAAAAAACCCCAAAAAGGGGGAAGGGAAAAGAAAATGAACAGGAAAAAACCCTGGCAACTGCAAGGAAAAGGGGGCCCAGAAGGAAAAAGGGAAAACCAGCGGGGCCCAAAAATGAAGGCCGGAAAAGCGGAAAGGGGAAAATGAAGGAAAGAAGGAAAAGGGGAAATTTGGACGGAAAAATGGAAAAAAGGAAAGCATTAAGAACACCCTTTTTTTAAAAAAAGGGGAAAATTTGGCTGAGGCCCCCTTTTTTTTTTCCCCCCCCCCCCCTTTTTCCCCCCCTTTTTTTTTCCCCCCGGGTTTTCCTCTTTTTTGGGTTTCCCTCAAGGAATTAAAAAATTTTTTCAAATTTAAAACATTTTTAAAAATTTAACATGCAAACGGGAAAAGATTTTTAAACTTCCTTTTGGGAATTTAAAAGAAACTGCAACAACAAAAATTTTCCCGTCACCCCAGTCATGAAAAATGAAAGTTTGCCATTCTTTTTCCCCCCTTTTCCCGCCCGGGTCCCCGCCCCTGTTCCCCCCCCGCCTTTTCCCCGTCTTGTCCTCCCCTTTGGGGTCCCCCCCCTAATTTTCCCCCCTTTCCCCCCGGTTCCCCCTGTCCCGCCTTTCCCTGTCTGTTCCTGCCCGCCCTTTCCCCTTCCGGTCCTGCCCCCTTGTCGGGCTTTCCGCCCCTGTCTTGGTCCCCCCTGCCTCCCCTTTCCCGCCTGGTTTTTTGGGGGCCCGGGTCTGGCCTCCCCAAAGGCAACAGGGGCCCTGTGCCCCCAGGTGCCTCCCCTGGGTTGCTTGCCCGCCAAGGCAACTTTTAAATGTGCAACTGCCAATGTGCCCCCAAAAGGGGCCAGCAGGGGGGCCAAGGGGTCCGTCTAAAGCCTGGCTGCCGAAAGGGCACGCCAAGGCCAGAAAGGGGCCGGGGCCCCCCAAGGTTTTTACACGAAATTTCAACCCGCCCAGTGTGGGGAAAAGGGCAAAAAAGGGGGGAATGGACAGAAAGGAAATGCAAAAGGGGGCCAAAAACGAGGAAAGGGAACAAAAAAATAGGGCAGGGGAACGCAAGGGTAACAGAAACAGAATGGCAAACATGAAAGAAAGGAACATAAAAAAGGGGCAAGGGGAATTGAAAAAACAGAATTGAAAAACATAAGGAACATGAATGGCAAAGCAGAAGGAAAATGAACAGAATTGAACGGGAAACAGCAAAGGCAAGAAGGAAAAAAGGGCAAGGAAACATGGGTAAACCAAGAAATTGGGGAACATGCAAAAGCGGGGAAACATGAAGGAAACTTTCAAGGTCAACAGAAATGAAAAGGGAAAAGGGGAAAGGGAACAGAAGGAACTGAAAAGCAGGGCAAAGAAAGGGGAAAGGGGAAAAGGGCAAACCTGGGGGGGAAAAAAATGAAAAGGAACATGAAGGAAAGGGGCAAAAAATTTTAAAAATCAAGCGGGGGCCCCCCCCTTTTTTTCCCCCCTTTTTTTTCCCCCCCCCCTTTTTTTCCCCCTTTTTTTTTGGGGCCCTTCCCGGGGGGAAAAGGGGGGGCGGGCGGGGAAAAAACACAAAAAAAAAGGGCCTGCAAATTTAGCGGAAAAAACCCATGCCCCCTGGCCCCCAGGGCCCGCCCCTGCCTGCTGGCCTGGGCCCCCGGCTGGGGGTTTCGGCTGGGGGGGGAAAGGAAACGGGCCAGGGCGGGGGCCTGAAAAATTGGAAGGGAAAAGGGCCGGGCTAAAGGGGGGGGCCCCCGGGCCCGGGGAACGGGGAAACCCCCGGGCCATTGCAAATGTTGTCCTGTCTCAGAAAGGAAAAATGTTTTAACCCCCAAAAAACTCCCGTCGGCCTTTAAAACCCGAAGGTCCCGCGGTGTCCCCGGGAAACTTTCTCACCCCTGTGAAAATGTTTTTTACCGAAAGGTTCAACATGAAAAGGGTTTTAAGAAGGCAAAAAGGGAACATGAAGGCAACAGAAGCAAAAAAGGGCAAAAAAAAATGAAAAGGGAAATGGGGAAATGTTTAACGGGAATGGCAAACGCCAAAAAATGAAACATAATGGCAACATGAAGAAGGGTTAACAAAGGTAAAAAACATGAAAGAATAAAGGGAAACATGAAAAGGGAAAAAGAAATTGGAAAACTGAATGGCAAAGAAAGGCAAACTGGGGGCCAAAACCAAGGTAACAGAAACAAAGGAACATGAAATGAACAGAACATGGAACAGAAACCCGGCAGGGCCTTTAACAGGGGGAAAAATTTAACAGAAATTTTTAAAAAAGGGAAAAAGGCAAAGCAGGGGCCATGACGCTTTTGGCAAAAGAAAGGAAAACATGAAGGGAATTGGGAACAGGGAACAAATGGCAAAGCAGGGAAAGGAACATGAAAGGCAAAGACAGCAAGGAACAGAGGGAAATGAAAACAACAGAAAATTGAACAGAAAATGAAATGAACAAAAACCGAATGGCAAAGCAGCTGAACTTTTAAAAAAAAAAAAGGGGGGGTAACGGGGAAACAAAGGAACACGCAGGGAAAACAAAAAAGGGGGGAAAAAAAGGGGAAAAATAAAGGGGAATGGAAAAGGGGGGAAAAAAGGGAACAGAACATGAAATGGGGGGAAACAGAAAGGGAACATGAATGGAAAGGGAAAAACGAAGGGGAAAATGTCTACATCGCCAATGTGTCAACATGTTCACATCGCCAATGTGTCAACATGTCAGCGTGTCAATGTGTCAACATGTCAATGTGTCAACATGTCTACACGTCAATGTGTCAACACGTCAGCGTGTCAACATGTCAATGTGTCAACATGTCAATATGTCTACACGTCAATGTGTCAACACGTCAGCGTGTCAACATGTCAATGTGTCAACACGTCAGCGTGTCAATGTGTCAACATGTCAATGTGTCAACATGTCAATGTGTCAACATGTCTACACGTCAATGTGTCAACATGTCATATCGTCAATGTGTCAACATGTCAATGTCACGTCAATGTGTCAACATGTCTACACGTCAACATGTCAATGTCAACATGTCAATGTGTCAACACGTCAATGTGTCAACATGTCAACACGCCAATGTGTCAACATGTCAAATGTCAACGTCAATGTGTCAACACGTCAATGTGTCAACATGTCAACATGTCAATGTGTCAATGTCAATGTCAACATGTCAACATGTCTACACGTCAATGTGTCAACATGTCAATGTGTCTACACGTCAATGTGTCAACATGTCTACACGTCAATGTGTCAACATGTCTACACGTCAATGTGTCAACATGTCAGCGTGTCAATGTGTAAACATGTCAATGTGTCAACACGTCAATGTGTCAACATGTCTACACGTCAATGTGTCAACATGTCAACATGTCTACACGTCAATGTGTCAACACGTCAGCGTGTCAACATGTCAATGTGTCAACATGTCTACACGTCAATGTGTCAACATGTCTACACGTCAATGTGTCAACATGTCAATGTGTCAACATGTCTATCGCCAATGTGTCAACATGTCAGCGTGTCAACGCGTCAATGTGTAAACATGTCAATGTCAACATGTCTACACGTCAATGTGTCAACATGTCAGCGTGTCAACATGTCAATGTGTCAACACGTCAATGTGTCAACATGTCAGCGTGTCAACATGTCAATGTGTCTACACGTCAATGTGTCAACATGTCAATGTGTCTACACGTCAATGTGTCAACATGTCTACACGTCAATGTGTCAACATGTCTACACGTCAATGTGTCAACATGTCTACACGTCAATGTGTCAACATGTCAATGTGTCAACATGTCAACATGTCTACACGTCAATGTGTCAACATGTCAGCGTGTCAACATGTCTACACGTCAATGTGTCAACATGTCTACACGTCAATGTGTCAACATGTCAACACGTCAATGTGTCAACATGTCTACACGTCAATGTGTCAACATGTCAATGTGTCAACATGTCAACATGTCAATGTGTCAACACGTCAATGTCAACATGTCACGTGTCAACATGTCACGTCAACATGTCAATGTGTCAACATGTCAATGTGTCAACATGTCTACACGTCAATGTGTCAACACGTCAATGTGTCAACATGTCAATGTGTCAACATGTCTACACGTCAATGTGTCAACACGTCAGTGTGTCAATGTGTCAACATGTCAATATGTCTACACGTCAATGTGTCAACACGTCAATGTGTCAACATGTCTACACGTCAATGTGTCAACATGTCAACACGTCAATGTGTCAACACGTCAGCGTGTCAACATGTCAATGTGTCAACATGTCTACACGTCAATGTGTCAACATGTCAATGTGTCTACACGTCAATGTGTCAACATGTCAATGTGTCAACATGTCTACACGTCAATGTGTCAACATGTCAATGTGTCAACATGTCAACATGTCAATGTGTCAACATGTCAATGTGTCTACACGTCAATGTGTCAACACGTCAGCGTGTCAACATGTCAATGTGTCAACATGTCTACACGTCAATGTGTCAACACGTCAGCGTGTCAATGTGTCAACATGTCAATATGTCTACACGTCAATGTGTCAACATGTCAATGTGTCAACATGTCTACACGTCAATGTGTCAACATGTCTACACGTCAATGTGTCAACATGTCTACACGTCAATGTGTCAACATGTCTACACGTCAATGTGTCAACACGTCAGCGTGTCAACATGTCAATGTGTTGTCAACATGTCTACACGTCAATGTGTCAACATGTCAATGTGTCAACATGTCAATGTGTCAACATGTCTACACGTCAATGTGTCAACATGTCAATGTGTCAACATGTCTACACGTCAATGTGTCAACATGTCAATGTGTCTACACGTCAATGTGTCAACATGTCTACACGTCAATGTGTCAACGTGTCAACATGTCAATGTGTCAACATGTCAACATGTCAATGTGTCAACATGTCAATATGTCTACACGTCAATGTGTCAACATGTCTACACGTCAATGTGTCAACATGTCAACATGTCTACACGTCAATGTGTCAACATGTCTACACGTCAATGTGTCAACATGTCAATGTCAACATGTCAATGTGTCAACATGTCAATATGTCTACACGTCAATGTGTCAACATGTCAATGTGTCAACATGTCTACACGTCAATGTGTCAACATGTCTACACGTCAATGTGTCAACACGTCAATGTGTCAACATGTCAGCGTGTCAACACGTCAATGTGTCAACACGTCAATGTGTCAACATGTCAACACGTCAATGTGTCAACATGTCAGCGTCAACATGTCAATGTGTCAACATGTCTACACGTCAATGTGTCAACATGTCAACATGTCAATGTGTCAACATGTCTACGTCAATGTGTCAACATGTCAACATGTCAATGTGTCAACATGTCTACACGTCAATGTGTCAACATGTCTACACGTCAATGTGTCAACATGTCTACACGTCAATGTGTCAACACGTCAGCGTGTCAACATGTCAATGTGTCAACATGTCAATATGTCTACACGTCAATGTGTCAACATGTCAATGTGTCAACATGTCTACACGTCAATGTGTCAACATGTCTACACGTCAATGTGTCAACATGTCTACACGTCAATGTGTCAACATGTCTACACGTCAATGTGTCAACATGTCAATGTGTCAACACGTCAATGTGTCAACACATCAGCGTGTCAATGTGTCAACATGTCTACACGTCAATGTGTCAACACGTCAGTGTGTCAATGTGTCAACATGTCAATGTGTCAACATGTCAATGTGTCAACATGTCTACACGTCAATGTGTCAACACGTCAATGTGTCAACATGTCAACATGTGTCAACATGTCTACACGTCAATGTGTCAACACGTCAATGTGTCAACATGTCTACACGTCAATGTGTCAACACGTCAGCGTGTCAACATGTCAATGTGTCAACACGTCAATGTGTCAACATGTCAACATGTCGTGTCAATACGTCAACATCAATGTGTCAACATGTCAACACGTCAATGTGTCAACATGTCTACACGTCAATGTGTCAACATGTCAATGTGTCAACATGTCAACACGTCAATGTGTCAACGTGTCAACATGTCTACACGTCAATGTGTCAACATGTCTACACGTCAATGTGTCAACATGTCAATATGTCTACACGTCAATGTGTCAACATGTCAATATGTCTACACGTCAATGTGTCAACATGTCAGCGTGTCAACATGTCAATGTGTCTACACGTCAGCGTGTCAACGTGTAAACATGTCAGCGTGTCAACATGTCAATGTGTCAACACGTCAATGTGTCAACATGTCAACATGTCAATGTGTCAACATGTCTACACGTCAATGTGTCAACACGTCAGCGTGTCAATGTGTCAACATGTCAATATGTCTACACGTCAATGTGTCAACATGTCAATACATCAATGTGTCAACATGTCAATGTGTCAACATGTCAATGTGTCAACACGTCAATGTGTCAACATGTCTACACGTCAATGTGTCAACACGTCAGCGTGTCAACATGTCAACATGTCTACACGTCAATGTGTCAACATGTCAATGTGTCTACACGTCAATGTGTCAACATGTCAGCGTGTCAACATGTCAATGTGTCAACATGTCAATATGTCTACACGTCAATGTGTCAACATGTCAACATGTCTACACGTCAATGTGTCAACACGTCAGCGTGTCAACATGTCAATGTGTCAACATGTCAATGTGTCAATATGTCAGCGTGTCAACATGTCAATGTGTCAACATGTCAATGTATCAACATGTCTACACGTCAATGTGTCAACATGTCAACACGTCAATGTGTCAACACGTCAGCGTGTCAATGTGTCAACATGTCAGCGTGTCAACATGTCAATGTGTCAACACGTCAATGTGTCAACATGTCAGCGTGTCATGTCAATGTGTCAACATGTCAATGTGTCAACATGTCTACACGTCAATGTGTCAACACGTCAGCGTGTCAACATGTCAATGTGTCAATGTGTAAGCGTGTCAATGTGTAAACATGTCAATGTGTCAACATGTCAATGTGTCAACACGTCAATGTGTCAACACGTCAGCGTGTCAACATGTCAATGTGTCAACATGTCTACACGTCAATGTGTCAACATGTCAATGTGTCAACATGTCTACACGTCAATGTGTCAACATGTCTACACGTCAATGTGTCAACATGTCAGCGTGTCAACATGTCAATGTGTCAACATGTCAACATGTCAATGTGTCAACATGTCTACACGTCAATGTGTCAACATGTCAATGTGTCAACATGTCTACACGTCAATGTGTCAACATGTCTACACGTCAATGTGTCAACATGTCAATGTGTCAACATGTCTACACGTCAATGTGTCAACATGTCAATGTGTCAACATGTCAACACGTCAATGTGTCAACATGTCTACACGTCAATGTGTCAACACGTCAGCGTGTCAACATGTCAATGTGTCAACATGTCTACACGTCAATGTGTCAACATGTCAGCGTGTCAATGTGTCAACATGTCAATGTGTCAACATGTCTACACGTCAATGTGTCAACACGTTGTCAACATGTCAATGTGTCAACACGTCAGCGTGTCAACATGTCAACGTGTCAACATGTCTACACGTCAATGTGTCAACATGTCAACACGTCAATGTGTCAACATGTCAACACGTCAATGTGTCAACATGTCAGCGTGTCAACATGTCAGCGTGTCAATGTGTCTACACGTCAATGTGTCAACATGTCTACACGTCAATGTGTCAACATGTCTACACGTCAATGTGTCAACATGTCTACACGTCAATGTGTCAACATGTCTACACGTCAATGTGTCAACATGTCAACATGTCTACACGTCAATGTGTCAACACGTCAGCGTGTCAACATGTCAACATGTCAATATGTCTACACGTCAATGTGTCAACATGTCAGTGTCAACATGTCAATGTGTCAACATGTCTACACGTCAATGTGTCAACACGTCAGCGTGTCAACATGTCAATGTGTCAACATGTCAATATGTCTACACGTCAATGTGTCAACATGTCTACACGTCAATGTGTCAACATGTCAATGTGTCAACATGTCAATGTGTCAACATGTCAATGTGTCAATGTGTCAACATGTCAACATCGTCAATGTGTCAACATGTCAACATGTCAATGTGTCAACATGTCAGCGTGTCAATGTGTCAACATGTCAATGTGTCAACATGTCAATGTGTCAACATGTCTACACGTCAATGTGTCAACATGTCAATGTGTCAACATGTCTACACGTCAATGTGTCAACATGTCTACACGTCAATGTGTCAACATGTCTACACGTCAATGTGTCAACACGTCAGCGTGTCAATGTGTCAACATGTCAATATGTCTACACGTCAATGTGTCAACATGTCAATGTGTCAACATGTCTACACGTCAATGTGTCAACATGTCAGCGTGTCAATGTGTAAACATGTCAATGTGTCAACATGTCAATGTGTCAACATGTCTACACGTCAATGTGTCAACATGTCAGCGTGTCAATGTGTAAACATGTCAATGTGTCAACATGTCAATGTGTCAACGTGTCAACACGTCAATGTGTCAACACGTCAGCGTGTCAACATGTCAATGTGTCAACATGTCTACACGTCAATGTGTCAACATGTCAATGTGTCAACATGTCAACATGTCAATGTGTCAACATGTCTACACGTCAATGTGTCAACATGTCAACACGTCAATGTGTCAACATGTCAATGTGTCAACATGTCAATGTCAACACGTCAATGTGTCAACATGTCAATGTCTACACGTCAATGTGTCAACATGTCAATGTGTCAACATGTCAATGTGTCAACATGTCAACACGTCAATGTGTCAACATGTCTACACGTCAATGTGTCAACATGTCAATGTGTCAACATGTCAATATGTCTACACGTCAATGTGTCAACATGTCAACACGTCAACATGTCAACACGTCAACGTGTCAACATGTCTACACGTCAATGTGTCAACATGTCTACACGTCAATGTGTCAACACGTCAGCGTGTCAACATGTCAATGTGTCAACATGTCTACACGTCAATGTGTCAACATGTCATTGTGTCAACACGTCAGCGTGTCAACATGTCTACACGTCAATGTGTCAACATGTCTACACGTCAATGTGTCAACATGTCAACACGTCAATGTGTCAACATGTCAACACGTCAATGTGTCAACATGTCTACACGTCAATGTGTCAACATGTCAATGTGTCAACATGTCAACATGTCAATATGTCTACACGTCAATGTGTCAACATGTCAGCGTGTCAATGTGTCAACATGTCAATGTGTCAACATGTCTACACGTCAATGTGTCAACATGTCTACACGTCAATGTGTCAACACGTCAGCGTGTCAACATGTCAATATGTCTACACGTCAATGTGTCAACATGTCAGCGTGTCAATGTGTAAACATGTCAATGTGTCAACATGTCAATGTGTCAATATGTCAGCGTGTCAACATGTCAATGTGTCAACATGTCAATGTATCAACATGTCAATGTCTACACGTCAATGTGTCAACATGTCAGCGTGTCAATGTGTCTACACGTCAGCGTGTCAATGTGTCTACACGTCAGCGTGTCAATGTGTCAACATGTCAGCGTGTCAACACGTCAATGTGTCAACATGTCAGCGTGTCAATGTGTCAACATGTCAATGTGTCAACATGTCTACACGTCAATGTGTCAACATGTCAATGTGTCAACATGTCACGTCAATGTGTCAACATGTCTACACGTCAATGTGTCAACACGTCAGCGTGTCAACATGTCAATGTGTCAACATGTCAATATGTCTACACGTCAATGTGTCAACATGTCAACATGTCTACACGTCAATGTGTCAACACGTCAGCGTGTCAACATGTCAATGTGTCAACATGTCTACACGTCAATGTGTCAACACGTCAATGTGTCAACATGTCTACACGTCAATGTGTCAACACGTCAGCGTGTCAACATGTCAATGTGTCAACATGTCAATGTGTCTACACGTCAATGTGTCAACATGTCTACACGTCAATGTGTCAACATGTCTACACGTCAATGTGTCAACACGTCAGCGTGTCAACATGTCAATGTCAATATGTCTACACGTCAATGTGTCAACATGTCAACATGTCAATGTGTCAACATGTCAATGTGTCAACGTCACGACAATGTGTCAACATGTCTACACGCCAATGTGTCAACATGTCAATGTGTCAATGTGTCAACATGTCTACCGTCAATGTGTCAACATGTCTACATCGCCAATGTGTCAACACGTCATGTCATGTGTCAACATGTCAATGTGTCAACATGTCTACACGTCAATGTGTCAACATGTCTACACGTCAATGTGTCAACATGTCAGCGTGTCAACATGTCAATGTGTCAACACAGCGTGTCAACATGTCAATGTGTCTACACGTCAATGTGTCAACATGTCTACGTGTCAATGTGTCAACATGTCAATGTGTCAACATGTCAATGTGTCAACACGTCAGCGTGTCAACATGTCAATATGTCTACACGTCAATGTGTCAACATGTCTACACGTCAATGTGTCAACATGTCTACACGTCAATGTGTCAACATGTCTACACGTCAATGTGTCAACATGTCAACACGTCAATGTGTCAACATGTCTACACGTCAATGTGTCAACACGTCAATGTGTCAACATGTCAACATGTCTACACGTCAATGTGTCAACACGTCAGCGTGTCAACATGTCAATGTGTCAACATGTCAATATGTCTACACGTCAATGTGTCAACATGTCAGCGTGTCAATGTGTAAACATGTCAATGTGTCAACATGTCAATGTGTCAACATGTCTACACGTCAATGTGTCAACATGTCTACACGTCAATGTGTCAACACGTCAGCGTGTCAACATGTCAATGTGTCAACATGTCTACACGTCAATGTGTCAACATGTCAATGTGTCTACACGTCAATGTGTCAACATGTCGTGTCAACATGTCACACGCCAATGTGTCAACACGTCAATGTGTCAACATGTCAATATGTCAACACGTCAATGTGTCAACACGTCAGCGTGTCAACATGTCAATATGTCTACACGTCAATGTGTCAACATGTCTACACGTCAATGTGTCAACATGTCAGCGTGTCAATGTGTCAACACGTCAGCGTGTCAACATGTCTACACGTCAATGTGTCAACACGTCAGCGTGTCAATGTGTCAACATGTCAATATGTCTACACGTCAATGTGTCAACATGTCAATGTGTCAACATGTCAATGTCAACACGTCAGCGTGTCAACATGTCAATATGTCTACACGTCAATGTGTCAACATGTCAATGTGTCAACATGTCTACACGTCAATGTGTCAACATGTCAATGTGTCTACACGTCAATGTGTCAACATGTCTACACGTCAATGTGTCAACATGTCAACACGTCAATGTGTCAACACGTCAGCGTGTCAACATGTCAACGTGTCAACATGTCTACACGTCAATGTGTCAACATGTCAACACGTCAATGTGTCAACATGTCTACACGTCAATGTGTCAACATGTCAACATGTCTACACGTCAATGTGTCAACATGTCAATGTGTCAACATGTCAGCGTGTCAATGTGTCAACATGTCAGCGTGTCAATGTGTCTACACGTCAGCGTGTCAATGTGTCAACATGTCAGCGTGTCAATGTGTAAACATGTCAATGTGTCAACATGTCAATGTGTCAACACGTCAATGTGTCAACACGTCAGCGTGTCAACATGTCAATGTGTCAACATGTCTACACGTCAATGTGTCAACATGTCAATGTGTCAACATGTCAATGTGTCAACATGTCTACACGTCAATGTGTCAACACGTCAATGTGTCAACATGTCAATGTGTCAACATGTCTACACGTCAATGTGTCAACATGTCAGCGTGTCAATGTGTCTACACGTCAGCGTGTCAATGTGTCTACACGTCAACGTGTAAACATGTCAATGTGTCAACATGTCAGCGTGTCAACATGTCAATGTGTCAACACGTCAATGTGTCAACATGTCAGCGTGTCAATGTGTCAACATGTCAATGTGTCAACATGTCTACACGTCAATGTGTCAACACGTCAGCGTGTCAACATGTCAATGTGTCAACATGTCAATATGTCTACACGTCAATGTGTCAACATGTCAATGTGTCAACATGTCTACACGTCAATGTGTCAACATGTCAATGTGTCAACATGTCTACACGTCAATGTGTCAACATGTCAATGTGTCAACATGTCAACATGTCAATGTGTCAACATGTCTACACGTCAATGTGTCAACATGTCAGCGTGTCAATGTGTCAACATGTCAATGTGTCAACATGTCTACACGTCAATGTGTCAACATGTCAGCGTGTCAATGTGTAAACATGTCAATGTGTCAACATGTCAATGTGTCAATATGTCAGCGTGTCAACATGTCAATGTGTCAGCGTGTCAACATGTCAATGTGTCAACATGTCAATGTATCAACATGTCAATGTGTCTACACGTCAATGTGTCAACACGTCAGCGTGTCAATGTGTCAACATGTCAGCGTGTCAATGTGTCAACATGTCAATGTGTCAACGTGTTAATATGTCAGCGTGTCAATATGTCAACATGTCAATGTGTCTACACGTCAATGTGTCAACACGTCAGCGTGTCAATATGTCAGCGTGTCAATATGTCAATGTGTCTACACGTCAATGTGTCAACATGTCAATGTGTCAACATGTCAACACATTTGTTTCATTCCTTCTGATCCTAAATACAGGAGCTCCTGGTGTCTGAGCTGCTTCTTCTCCTTCTCTTCCTTCTCCTTCTTCTTCTCTTCCTCCTTCTCCTTCCTTCTCCTCCTCCTTCTTCTCCTCCTCCTCCTCCTTCTTCTTCTTCTTCTCCTTCCTCTTGTTCTTCTCCTCCTCCTTCTTGGTAAACTGCAGGATGGCTTGAGCTAAGAATTAAATGCAACTTTATTTCAATATTAAATACATTGTATTAAATAACTTAAACTCGCTGCTGACGGTGAAAAGTAAAAAAATATTTTTAAACAACTTTTTCACTGTTTTTGTGAATTATAAAACAAGTAAAATTCTGCACACACACACACACACACTCAGTCTCTTGGGGCTCCTCAGCCCACCCCCCCCCCAGTCTATGACAGTGGAGGAGGTGTTTTCCCCCGCCTCCTCCTGTCCTCGGCCCTGTCTCGGCCTCGGCTCCTGTCCTCGGCCCTGTCCGGCCCTGTCCTCGGCCCTGTCCCTCGGCCCTGTCCTCTCGGCCCTGTCCGGCCCTGTCCTCGGCCCTGTCCCGGCCCTGTCCCTGCCCTGTCCTCGGCCCTGCTCCGGCCCTGTCCTCGGCGCCCTGTCCCCTGCCCATCCGGCCCTGTCTCGGCCCTGTCTCGGCCCTGTCCCTCGGCCCTGTCCTCCTCGGCCCTGTCCTCGGCCCTGTCTCTGGCCCTGTCCTCGGCTCGGCCCCCTCGGCCCTGTCCCCCTGCCCCTCGGCCCTGTCCCCTCGGCTCCTGTCCTCTCGGCTCCTGTCCCCTCGGCTCCTGTCCTCTCGGCTCCTGTCCCCTCGGCTCCTGTCCTCTCGGCTCCTGTCCTCTCGGCTCCTGTCCCCTCGGCTCCTGTCCCCTCGGTGCCGCTCTGGAGGAACTTGCGCAGGTCTTTGAGTGCCGGCCTGAGCATCTGGACCAGGGCCAACAGGGCGGCCTGGGTGCCCTCCAGGGCCTGGGCCTGGCGCTCCTGGGCGAAGGCCTGCGCCTCCTGGGAGCGCCGCATCAGGAGCAGCAGCTCGTTCTGGCCCTCCAGGTGCTGGGCGATCTGCCGGATGTGCACGTTGGTGACGCGCTGCTCCTGCAGCAGGCGGGCCGAGTTCAGGGCGATGCGGCTCTTCAGCTCCTGAGGCTTGGCCTGAGGGGGGGGGGGCGACGCCGAGGAGGACGCCAGCATCTCCGCCGGGGCCTCGACGGCCGCCGCCACGGAGGGGGCGGAGTCGCTGACGGTGGTGGTGCAGTACTCCACCACGCCACCATCCTCCAGCGTGTGATAGGTGGTTTCTGCTGGAGACAGGAGAACATGAGACAGGAGAACATGAGGACAGGAGAACATGAGACATGAGGACAGGAGAACATGAGACATGAGACAGGAGAACATGAGGACAGGAGAACATGAGACAGGAGAACATGAGACATGAGAACATGAGACAGGAGCGCATGAGACAGGAGAACATGAGACATGAGGACAGGAGAGCATGAGACAGGAGAACATGAGACAGGAGAACATGAGACATGAGGACAGGAGAACATGAGACATGAGGACAGGAGAACATGAGAGAGGAGAACATGAGACAGGAGAACATGAGACATGAGGACAGGAGAACATGAGGACAGGAGAGCATGAGACAGGAGAACATGAGACAGGAGAACATGAGACAGGAGAGCATGAGAAAGGAGAACATGAGACAGGAGAGCATGAGACAGGAGAACATGAGACAGGAGAGCATGAGACAGCAGAGCATGAGACATGAGAACATGAGACAGGAGAGCAGGAGAACATGAGACAGGAGAACATGAGACATGAGGACAGGAGAACATCAGACAGGAGAACATGAGACAGGAGAACATGAGACATGAGGACAGGAGAACATGAGACAGGAGAGCATGAGACATGAGGACAGGAGGACAGGAGAGCATGAGACAGGAGAACATGAGACAGGAGAGCATGAGACAGGAGAACATGAGACAGGAGAGCATGAGAAAGGAGAACATGAGACAGGAGAGCATGAGAAAGGAGAACATGAGACAGGAGAGCATGAGACAGGAGAGCATGAGACAGGAGAGAATGAGACAGGAGAACATGAGACAGGAGAACATGAGACAGGAGAGCATGAGACAGGAGAACATGAGACAGGAGAACATGAGACATGAGGACAGGAGAACATGAGACAGGAGAACATGAGACAGGAGAGCATGAGACAGGAGAACATGAGACAGGAGAACATGAGACAGGAGAACATGAGACAGGAGAGCATGAGACAGGAGAACATGAGACAGGAGAACATGAGACAGGAGAGCAGGAGAACATGAGACAGGAGAACATGAGACAGGAGAACATGAGACAGGAGAACATGAGACAGGAGAGCATGAGACAGGAGAACATGAGACAGGAGGACAGGAGAGCATGAGACAGGAGAACATGAGACAGGAGAGCAGGAGAGCATGAGACAGGAGAACATGAGACAGGAGAGCATGAGACAGGAGAACATGAGACAGGAGAACATGAGACATGAGGACAGGAGAACATGAGGACAGGAGAGCATGAGACAGGAGAACATGAGACAGGAGAGCATGAGACAGGAGAGCATGAGACAGGAGAACATGAGACAGGAGAGCATGAGACAGCAGAGCATGAGACATGAGAACATGAGACAGGAGAGCAGGAGAACATGAGACAGGAGAACATGAGACATGAGGACAGGAGAACATCAGACAGGAGAACATGAGACATGAGGACAGGAGAACATGAGACAGGAGAGCATGAGACATGAGGACAGGAGAACATGAGACATGAGGACAGGAGAGCATGAGACAGGAGAACATGAGACAGGAGAGCATGAGACAGGAGAACATGAGACAGGAGAACATGAGACAGGAGAACATGAGACAGGAGAGCATGAGAAAGGAGAACATGAGACAGGAGAGCATGAGAAAGGAGAACATGAGACAGGAGAGCATGAGACAGGAGAGAATGAGACAGGAGAACATGAGACAGGAGAACATGAGACAGGAGAACATGAGACATGAGGACAGGAGAACATGAGACAGGAGAACATGAGACATGAGGACAGGAGAACATGAGACAGGAGAACATGAGACAGGAGAGCATGAGACAGGAGAACATGAGACAGGAGAACATGAGACAGGAGAGCATGAGACAGGAGAACATGAGACAGGAGAGCATGAGACAGGAGAACATGAGACAGGAGAGCATGAGACAGGAGAACATGAGAGCATGAGACAGGAGAACATGAGACAGGAGAGCATGAGACAGGAGAACATGAGACATGAGGACAGGAGAACATGAGACATGAGGACAGGAGAACATGAGACAGGAGAGCATGAGACAGGAGAGCATGAGACAGGAGAACATGAGACAGGAGAGCATGAGACAGGAGAGCATGAGACAGGAGAGCATGAGACAGGAGAACATGAGACAGGAGAACATGAGACATGAGGACAGGAGAACATGAGACAGGAGAACATGAGACATGAGGACAGGAGAACATGAGACAGGAGAGCATGAGACATGAGGACAGGAGAGCATGAGACAGGAGAACATGAGACAGGAGAGCATGAGACAGGAGAACATGAGACAGGAGAGCATGAGACAGGAGAACATGAGACAGGAGAGCATGAGACAGGAGAGCATGAGACAGGAGAGCATGAGACAGGAGAACATGAGACAGGAGAACATGAGACAGGAGAGCATGAGACAGGAGAACATGAGACAGGAGAACATGAGACAGGAGAGCAGGAGAACATGAGACAGGAGAACATGAGACAGGAGAACATGAGACATGAGGACAGGAGAACATGAGACAGGAGAACATGAGACAGGAGAGCATGAGACAGGAGAACATGAGACAGGAGAACATGAGACAGGAGGACAGGAGAGCATGAGACAGGAGAGCAGGAGAGCATGAGACAGGAGAACATGAGACAGGAGAGCATGAGACAGGAGAACATGAGACAGGAGGACAGGAGAACATGAGACAGGAGAGCATGAGACAGGAGAACATGAGACATGAGGACAGGAGAACATGAGGACAGGAGAACATGAGACAGGAGAGCATGAGACAGGAGAACATGAGACAGGAGAGAATGAGACAGGAGAGCATGAGACAGGAGAACATGAGACAGGAGAGCATGAGACAGGAGAACATGAGAGCATGAGACAGGAGAACATGAGACAGGAGAGCATGAGACAGGAGAACATGAGACAGGAGAACATGAGACATGAGAACATGAGACAGGAGAACATGAGAACATGGGACAGGAGAGCATGAGACAGGAGAACATGAGAGCATGAGACAGGAGAGCATGAGACAGGAGAACATGAGACAGGACATGAGAGCATGAGACAGGAGAACATGAGACAGGAGAACATGAGACATGAGGACAGGAGAACATGAGACAGGAGAGCATGAGACAGGAGAACATGAGACAGGAGAGCATGAGACAGGAGAACATGAGACAGGAGAGCATGAGACAGGAGAACATGAGACAGGAGAGCATGAGACAGGAGAACATGAGACAGGAGAGCATGAGACAGGAGAGCATGAGACAGGAGAACATGAGACAGGAGAACATGAGACAGGAGAACATGAGAGCATGAGACAGGAGAACATGAGAGCATGAGACAGGAGAGCATGAGACAGGAGAGCATGAGACAGGAGAACATGAGACAGGAGAGCATGAGACATGAGAGCATGAGACAGGAGAGCATGAGACAGGAGAACATGAGAGCATGAGACAGGAGAACATGAGACAGGAGAACATGAGACAGGAGAACATGAGACAGGAGAGCAGGAGAACATGAGACAGGAGATATGAGACAGGAGAACATGAGTCATGAGAAAGGAGAACATGAGACAGTATAGCATGAGACAGGAGAACAGGAGGACAGGAGAGCATGAGACAGGAGAACATGAGACAGGAGAACATGAGACATGAGACAGGAGAACATGAGACAGGAGAACATGAGACAGGAGAGCATGAGACAGGAGAGCATGAGAAAGGAGAACATGAGACAGGAGAGCATGAGACAGGAGAGCATGAGACAGGAGAATGAGACAGGAGAACATGAGACAGGAGAGCATGAGACAGGAGAGCATGAGACAGGAGAGCATGAGACAGGAGAACATGAGACAGGAGGACAGGAGAACATGAGACAGGAGAACATGAGACAGGAGAGCATGAGACAGGAGAACATGAGACAGGAGAGCATGAGACAGGCGAGCATGAGACAGGAGAACATGAGACATGAGGACAGGAGAACATGAGACAGGAGAGCATGAGACATGAGGACAGGAGAACATGAGACAGGAGAGCATGAGACAGGAGAGCATGAGACAGGAGAGCATGAAACATGAGAGCATGAGACAGGAGAACATGAGACAGGAGAGCATGAGACAGGACAGAATGAGACAGGACAACATGAGACAGGAGAACATGAGACAGGAGAGCATGAGACAGGAGAACATGAGACATGAGAACATGAGAACATGAGAACATGGGACAGGAGAACATGAGAGCATGAGACAGGAGAACATGAGACATGAGAACATGAGACAGGAGGACATGAGACAGGAGAACATGAGAGCATGAGACAGGAGAACATGAGACAGGAGAACATGAGACATGAGAACATGAGACAGGAGAGCATGAGACAGGAGAACATGGGACAGGAGAGCATGAGACAGGAGAACATGAGAACATGAGACAGGAGAACATGAGACATGAGAATATGAGACAGGAGAGCATGAGACAGGAGAACATGAGACAGGAGAGCATGAGACATGAGAACATGAGAGCATGAGACAGGAGAACATGAGACAGGAGAACATGAGACAGGAGAGCATGAGACAGGAGAACATGAGACAGGAGAGCATGAGACAGGAGAGCATGAGACAGGAGAACATGAGGACAGGAGAACATGAGACAGGAGAGCATGAGACAGGAGAACATGAGACAGGAGAACATGAGAGCATGAGACAGGAGAGCATGAGACAGGAGAACATGAGACAGGAGAGCATGAGACAGGAGAACATGAGGACAGGAGAACATGAGACAGGAGAGCATGAGACAGGAGAACATGAGACAGGAGAACATGAGAGCATGAGACAGGAGAACATGAGAGCATGAGACAGGAGAACATGAGACAGAACATGAGACATGAGACAGGAGAGCATGAGACAGGAGAACATGAGAACATGAGACAGGAGGACATGAGACATGAGAACATGAGAGCATGAGAACATGAGACAGGAGAGCATGAGACAGGAGAACATGAGACAGGAGGACAGGAGAACATGAGACAGGAGAACATGAGACAGGAGAGCATGAGACAGGAGAGCATGAGACAGGAGAACATGAGACAGGAGAGCATGAGACAGGCGAGCATGAGACAGGAGAACATGAGACAGGAGAACATGAGACATGAGGACAGGAGAACATGAGACAGGAGAGCATGAGACAGGAGAACATGAGACATGAGGACAGGAGAACATGAGACAGGAGAGCATGAAACAGGAGAGCATGAGACAGGAGAGCATGAGACAGGACAGAATGAGACAGGAGAACATGAGACAGGAGAACATGAGACAGGAGAGCATGAGACAGGAGAACAGGAGAACATGAGACATGAGGACAGGAGAACATGAGACAGGAGCATGAGACAGGAGAACATGAGAACATGAGACAGGAGAACATGGGACAGGAGAACATGAGAGCATGAGACAGGAGAACATGAGACATGAGAACATGAGACAGGAGGACATGAGACAGGAGAACATGAGAGCATGAGACAGGAGAACATGAGACAGGAGAACATGAGACATGAGGACAGGAGAACATGAGACATGAGAGCATGAGACAGGAGAACATGGGACAGGAGAGCATGAGACAGGAGAACATGAGACAGGAGAGCATGAGACAGGAGAACATGAGACATGAGAACATGAGACAGGAGAGCATGAGACAGGAGAACATGAGACAGGAGAGCATGAGAGCATGAGACAGGAGAACATGAGACAGGAGAGCATGAGACAGGAGAACATGAGAACATGAGAGCATGAGACAGGAGAACATGAGAACATGAGAGCATGAGACAGGAGAACATGAGACAGGAGAACATGAGACAGGAGAGCATGAGACAGGAGAACATGAGACAGGAGAGCATGAGCCATGAGACATGAGAGCATGAGACAGGAGAGCATGAGACAGGAGAACATGAGACAGGAGAACATGAGACAGGAGAGCATGAGACAGGAGAACATGAGACATGAGGACAGGAGAACATGAGACAGGAGAACATGAGACAGGAGAACATGAGAGCATGAGACAGGAGAACATGAGACAGGAGAACATGAGACATGAGGACAGGAGAGCATGAGACAGGAGAACATGGGACAGGAGAGCATGAGACAGGAGAACATGAGACAGGAGAACATGAGAGCATGAGACAGGAGAACATGAGACAGGAGAACATGAGACATGAGGACAGGAGAACATGAGACAGGAGAGCATGAGACAGGAGAACATGGGACAGGAGAGCATGAGACAGGAGAACATGAGAGCATGAGACAGGAGAGCATGAGACAGGAGAACATGAGACATGAGAACATGAGACAGGAGAGCATGAGACAGGAGAACATGAGACAGGAGAGCATGAGACATGAGAGCATGAGACAGGAGAACATGAGACAGGAGAGCATGAGACAGGAGAACATGAGAACATGAGAGCATGAGACAGGAGAACATGAGAACATGAGAGCATGAGACAGGAGAACATGAGACAGGAGAACATGAGACAGGAGAGCATGAGACAGGAGAACATGAGACAGGAGAGCATGAGACATGAGAGCATGAGACAGGAGAGCACGAGACAGGAGAACATGAGACAGGAGAACATGAGACAGGAGAGCATGAGACAGGAGAACATGAGACATGAGGACAGGAGAACATGAGACAGGAGAGCATGAGACAGGAGAACATGAGAGCATGAGACAGGAGAACATGAGAGCATGAGACAGGAGAACATGAGACAGAACATGAGACATGAGAGCATGAGACAGGAGAGCATGAGACAGGAGGACATGAGACATGAGAACATGAGAGCATGAGACAGGAGAACATGAGACAGGAGGACATGAGACATGAGAGCATGAGACAGGAGAACATGAGACAGGAGAGCATGAGACAGGAGAACATGAGACATGAGGACAGGAGAACATGAGACAGGAGAACATGGGACAGGAGAACATGAGAACATGAGACAGGAGAGCATGAGACAGGAGAACATGAGACATGAGAACATGAGACATGAGAGCATGAGACAGGAGAACATGAGACAGGAGAGCATGAAACATGAGACCATGAGACAGGAGAGCATGAGACAGGAGAACATGAGACAGGAGAACATGAGACAGGAGAGCATGAGACAGGAGAGCATGAGACAGGAGAACATGAGACAGGAGAACATGAGACCGCTGCCTGCTGGGCCACGCCCACAGGAGAGGAGCGCTAGCTACATTGACGCTGGCTAACCCTGGCTAACACTAACCCAAACCTTAACCCTGGTTAACCCTAACCCTGGTTAACCCTAACCCTGGCTAACACTAACCCTGGCTAACCCTCACCCTGGCTAACACTAACCTTAACCCTGGTTAACCCTAACCCTGGCTAACCCTAACCTTAACCCTGGTTAACGCTAACCCTGGTTAACCTTAACCCTGGTTAACGCTAACCCTGGCTGTGCTCCTCATCTCTCCGTGTGGAGCTGCGAGTGACGTCATGGAGACGAGGGCTTACCATTGGCCGGCTTCACCTCCTCACACACGGAGCCGCCTGGCAGAGCTGCAAGAGCATCAACATGTATGTTCATATCAACATGTATGTTCATTATCAACATGTATGTTCTTTATCAACATGTATGTTCATTATCAACATGTTCATTATCAACATGTATGTTCATATCAACATGTATGTTATTATCAACATGTTCATTATCAACATGTATGTTCATTATCAACATGTATGTTCATTATCAACATGTATGTTCATTCTCAACATGTATATTCATTATCAACATGTATGTTCATTATCAACATGTATCAACATGTATGTTCATTATCAACATGTTCATTATCAACATGTATGTTCATATCAACATGTATGTTCATTATCAACATGTTCATTATCAACATGTATGTTCATATCAACATGTATGTTCATTATCAACATGTATGTTCATTATCAACATGTATGTTCATTATCAACATGTTCATTATCAACATGTATGTTCATTATCAACATGTTCATTATCAACATGTATGTTCATATCAACATGTATGTTCATTATCAACATGTATGTTCTTTATCAACATGTATGTTCTTTATCAACATGTATGTTCATTATTAACATGTATGTTCATTCTCAACATGTATATTCATTATCAACATGTATGTTCATTATCAACATGTATGTTCATATCAACATGTATGTTCATTATCAACATGTATGTTCATTAACATGTTCATTATCAACATGTATGTTCATTATCAACATGTATGTTCATTATCAACATCGTATGTTCATTATCAACATGTTCATTATCAACATGTATGTTCATTCTCAACATGTATATTCATTATCAACATGTATGTTCATTATCAACATGTATATTCATTATCAACATGTATGTTCATTATCAACATGTATGTTCATTATCAACATGTATGTTCATTATCAACATGTTCATTATCAACATGTATGTTCATTATCAACATGTTCATTATCAACATGTTCATTATCAACATGTATGTTCATGATCAACATGTTCATTATCAACATGTTCATTATCAACATGTATGTTCTTTATCAACATGTATGTTCATTATCAACATGTTCATTATCAACATGTATGTTCATTATCAACATGTATGTTCATTATCAACATGTTCATTATCAACATGTATGTTCATATCAACATGTATGTTAATTATCAACATGTATGTTCTTTATCAACATGTATGTTCTTTATCAACATGTATATTCATTATCAACATGTATGTTCATTCTCAACATGTATATTCATTATCAACATGTATGTTCATTATCAACATGTATGTTCATATCAACATGTATGTTCATTATCAACATGTATGTTCATTAACAACATGTTCATTATCAACATGTATGTTCATTATCAACATGTATGTTCATTATCAACATGTATGTTCATTATCAACATCGTATGTTCATTATCAACATGTTCATTATCAACATGTATGTTCATTCTCAACATGTATATTCATTATCAACATGTATGTTCATTATCAACATGTATATTCATTATCAACATGTATGTTCATTATCAACATGTATGTTCATATCAACATGTATGTTCATTATCAACATGTATGTTCATATCAACATGTATGTTCATTATCAACATGTTCATTATCAACATGTATGTTCATATCAACATGTATGTTCATTATCAACATGTATGTTCATTATCAACATGTTCATTATCAACATGTATGTTGATGATCAACATGTTCATTATCAACATGTTCATCATCAACATGTATGTTCTTTATCAACATGTATGTTCTTTATCAACATGTATGTTCATTATCAACATGTTCATTATCAACATGTATGTTCATTCTCAACATGTATATTCATTATCAACATGTATGTTCATATCAACATGTATGTTCATTATCAACATGTATGTTCATTATCAACATGTATGTTCATATCAACATGTATGTTCATTATCAACATGTTCATTATCAACATGTATGTTCATTATCAACATGTATGTTCATTCTCAACATGTATATTCATTATCAACATGTATGTTCATTATCAACATGTATGTTCATATCAACATGTATGTTATTATCAACATGTTCATTATCAACATGTATGTTCATTATCAACATGTATGTTCATTATCAACATGTTCATTATCAACATGTATGTTCATATCAACATGTATGTTCATTATCAACATGTATGTTCATTATCAACATGTTCATTATCAACATGTATGTTCATTATCAACATGTATGTTCATTATCAACATGTTCATTATCAACATGTATGTTCATTATCAACATGTATGTTCTTTATCAACATGTATGTTCTTTATCAACATGTATGTTCATTATCAACATGTATGTTCATTCTCAACATGTATATTCATTATCAACATGTATGTTCATTATCAACATGTATGTTCATATCAACATGTATGTTCATTATCAACATGTATGTTCATATCAACATGTATGTTCATTAACATGTTCATTATCAACATGTATGTTCATTATCAACATGTATGTTCATTATCAACATCGTATGTTCATTATCAACATGTATGTTCATTATCAACATGTATGTTCATTATCAACATGTATCAACATGTATATTCATTATCAACATGTATGTTCATTATCAACATGTATGTTCATATCAACATGTATGTTCATTATCAACATGTATGTTCATATCAACATGTATGTTCATTATCAACATGTTCATTATCAACATGTATGTTCATAACATGTATGTTCATATCAACATGTATGTTCATTATCAACATGTATGTTCATTATCAACATGTTCATTATCAACATGTATGTTCATTATCAACATGTATGTTCTTTATCAACATGTTCATTATCAACATGTTCATTATCAACATGTATATTCATTATCAACATGTATGTTCATATCAACATGTATGTTCATTATCAACATGTATGTTCATTATCAACATGTTCATTATCAACATGTATGTTCATTATCAACATGTATGTTCTTTATCAACATGTATGTTCATTATCAACATGTTCATTATCAACATGTATGTTCATTCTCAACATGTATATTCATTATCAACATGTATGTTCATTATCAACATGTTCATTATCAACATGTATGTTCATTATCAACATGTTCATTATCAACATGTATGTTCATTATCAACATGTTCATTATCAACATGTATGTTCATTATCAACATGTATGTTCATTCTCAACATGTTCATTATCAACATGTATGTTCATTCTCAACATGTATATTCATTATCAACATGTATGTTCATTATCAACATGTATCAACATGTATATTCATTATCAACATGTATGTTCTTTATCAACATGTATATTCATTTTCAACATGTGTGTTCATTATCAACATGTATGTTCTTTATCAACATGTATGTTCTTTATCAACTTGTATGTTCATTATCAACATGTATGTTCATTATCAACATGTGTATTCATTATCAACATGTATGTTCATTATCAACATGTATGTTCTTTGTCAACATGTATGTTCTTTATCAACATGTATGTTCATTATCAACATGTATGTTCTTTGTCAACATGTATGTTCTTTATCAACATGTATGTTCATAATCAACATGTATGTTCTTTATCAACATGTATGTTCTTTATCAACATGTATATTCATTTTCAACATGTGTGTTCATTATCAACATGTATGTTCTTTATTAACATGTATGTTCTTTATCAACTTGTATGTTCATTATCAACATGTATGTTCATTATCAACATGTATGTTCATTATCAACATGTATGTTTATCAACATGCGTGTGCAGTCTGGTCTCATTGGTTCTATCAAGTCTTGAAGTTACAGGAAGTAACGCAGCATCTTCTCCTCCTGGTCTTAATAACACATGTTCACGTCATCTTCTGCAGGTCCGGGATCCTTCTGCAGGACCAGGGTCCAGGACCCTTTTGCAGGACCAGGGTCCCCGCTCTAGGACCCCGGTCTGGAACCTCGTCTAGGGGCGCCCCCGCGGCAGCATGAGAGCCGCGGCGGTACTTACTCTCCGCCAGAGTGACGGTGGTGGTCACGGTCACCGGGAGGCTGAGCTCGGGGTCCGAGTCCCCCGCCGGCAGGCTGATGATGGTGGCCTCGCCCAGCAGGTTGCAGATGCGCTGCTGCATGGCGGTGAGGATCACGGGCACCGGGGTGCAGTCCGTGGCCGTGCCCTCGATGGCCGCGCGCGCCTGGGCCACCTTGCGCCGGACCTCGGTCTTCATGTCGGACCACTTCTTCTTGACCTCGGGCAGCTCGCGCGGGCAGGTGGTGACCGCGTTGACCTTCTTCAGGATGTCCAGCCACGCGCCGTTCTTGGCCATGTGCGTGACGCCCGCGTTGAAGTGGTTCACCAGAGTGTGCTTCTGCTTCTCGATCTCCTCCACTATGATCTCCACCTCGCGCTCCGAGAAATTCATTTTTCTCTTTTTCGCAATCGATGCCATTATTGCGGGAATTCCTCTTTTGTGGAAGTAATTGTGCGTATTGTACGCAAAATAGTAGATTTACTCAATTTCTGTGCGCAGCGTAATGGCTTCCAGAATCCGCTTCTTCTTCCTACTAGCAACGCTTACGTTAGCTGGACGGTAGCCCCGCCCACTGCAGCCGATTGGTGGAAGCCTCGCGGTCACGTGTTCCTCTCGGTGGCTATTGGCTGAATCACGTGTCAGTCTTCAAGGAGCTGAATCCACTCGTTCATCACAACCAGAAGCCTCTCCTCTTCGCCGCGGGACGTTTCTTCTTTCTCTTGTTTCTTTTGAACTCTTCTGTAGCGAAGAAGAACAGACGGTAAACACGTATGTTCATTATCAACATGTATGTTCATTATCAACATGTATGTTCATTTTCAACATGTATGTTCTTTATCAACATGTATGTTCTTTATCAACATGTATGTTCATTATCAACATGTATGTTTATTATCAACACGTATGTTCTTTATCAACATGTATATTCATTATCAACATGTATGTTTATTATCAACATGTATGTTCTTTAGCAACATGTATGTTCTTTAGCAACATGTATGTTCATTATCAACATGTATGTTCATTATCAACATGTTCATTATCAACATGTATGTTCTTTATCAACATGTATGTTCATTATCAACATGTATGTTCATTCTCAACATGTATATTCATTATCAACATGTATGTTCATTATCAACATGTATGTTCATATCAACATGTATGTTCATTATCTGTATGTTCATTATCAACATGTATGTTCATTATCAACATGTATGTTCTTTATCAACATGTATGTTCATTATCAACATGTTCATTATCAACATGTATGTTCATTCTCAACATGTATATTCATTATCAACATGTATGTTCATATCAACATGTATGTTATTATCAACATGTTCATTATCAACATGTATGTTCATTCTCAACATGTATGTTCATTATCAACATGTATCAACATGTATGTTCATTATCAACATGTATCAACATGTATGTTCATTATCAACATGTTCATTATCAACATGTATGTTCATTATCAACATGTTCATTTTCAACATGTATGTTCATTCTCAACATGTATGTTTATTATCAACACGTATGTTCTTTATCAACATGTATGTTTATTATCAACATGCATATTAATTATCAACATGTATGTTCTTTATCAACATGTATGTTCATTATCAACATGTATGTTTATTATCAACACGTATGTTCTTTATCAACATGTATATTCATTATCAACAGGTATGTTTATTATCAACATGTATGTTCTTTAGCAACATGTATGTTTATTATCAACATGTATGTTCATTATCAACATGTATGTTCTTTATCAACATTGTATGTTCATGATCAACATGTTCATTATCAACATGTATGTTCATTCTCAACATGTATATTCATTATCAACATGTATGTTCATTATCAACATGTTCATTATCAACATGTTCATTATCAACATGTATGTTCATTATCAACATGTATATTCATTATCAACATGTATGTTTATTATCAACATGTATGTTCTTTAGCAACATGTATGTTTATTATCAACATGTATGTTCATTATCAACATGTATGTTCTTTATCAACATTGTATGTTCATGATCAACATGTTCATTATCAACATGTATGTTCATTCTCAACATGTATATTCATTATCAACATGTTCATTATCAACATGTATGTTCATTATCAACATGTATGTTCATTATCAACATGTTCATTATCAACATGTATGTTCATTATCAACATGTTCATTATCAACATGTATGTTCATTATCAACATGTATATTCATTATCAACATGTTCATTATCAACATGTATGTTCATTATCAACATGTATGTTCATTCTCAACATGTATATTCATTATCAACATGTTCATTATCAACATGTTCATTATCAACATGTATGTTCATTATCAACATGTATGTTCATTATCAACATGTATATTCATTATCAACATGTGTAGCGGAGCGCTGAGGACATGAAGAACAAACAGACGTGAGTACGACCATAGACTGACCCGGCCTCTGGTCCTCAGGACGCAGCCTGTGACAACAACATGTCCACAAACACACAACTAAAGAAAGGAATGACAGAACTTCTAAATGCAATTAAAATCTAAATGAGTAAAGCGTGTGGCATTCTGATATTTCCCTCCTAAATGTGCTCGAATACTGTTGCTCCCTTTTAGACTACAGCAAGACGTGTGTGTGTGTGTGTGTGTGTGTAAAGAAAAACCCAAGATGCACATCTACACGATCTTGAAGCTGTTGTATGAGTTGATAACGGTCCGTTCCTCAGACGCTGTCCGTCCTCTATTGAAGGGTCCAGGTGAGTCACAGGGAAGACCCATGAGCCATCACACACTGAAGCTGTCATGGTCATCAGAGCACCAGAACACCAGAGCATCAGAACACCAGAACACCAGAGCATCAGAACACCAGAGCATCAGAACACCAGAACACCAGAGCATCAGAACACCAGAGCATCAGAACACCAGAACATCAGAGCATCAGAACACCAGAGCATCAGAACACCAGAGCACCAGAACATCAGAACACCAGAGCATCAGAACACCAGAGCATCAGAACACCAGAACACCAGAGCATCAGAACACCAGAACACCAGAGCACCAGAACATCAGAACACCAGAGCATCAGAACACCAGAGCATCAGAACACCAGAGCACCAGAACATCAGAACATCAGAACACCAGAGCACCAGAACATCAGAACACCAGAGCATCAGAACACCAGAGCATCAGAACACCAGAGCATCAGAACACCAGAACACCAGAGCATCAGAACACCAGAACACCAGAACACCAGAGCACCAGAGCATCAGAACACCAGAGCATCAGAACACCAGAACACCAGAGCATCAGAACACCAGAACACCAGAGCATCAGAACACCAGAACATCAGAACACCAGAGCATCAGAACACCAGAGCACCAGAGCACCAGAACATCAGAACACCAGAACACCAGAGCATCAGAACACCAGAACACCAGAGCATCAGAACACCAGAACACCAGAGCATCAGAACACCAGAACATCAGAGCATCAGAACACCAGAGCACCAGAACATCAGAACACCAGAACACCAGAGCATCAGAACACCAGAACACCAGAGCATCAGAGCATCAGAACACCAGAACATCAGAGCATCAGAACACCAGAGCACCAGAACATCAGAACATCAGAACACCAGAACACCAGAGCATCAGAACACCAGAGCATCAGAACATCAGAACACCAGAGCATCAGAGCATCAGAACACCAGAGCATCAGAACACCAGAGCATCAGAACACCAGAACACCCGAGCATCAGAACACCAGAGCATCAGAACACCAGAGCATCAGAACACCAGAGCATCAGAACACCTGAGCATCAGAACACCAGAACACCAGCACAGTGTGTGACTAACACCAGCTGGAGGGGTTCTGAGTGGAGCGCCGGCGGTTCGATCCCTTTCCTTTCTGAGACACGTGACCGCCTCACTGACGTTCACAGAACAGCAACTATCACCAATTGCTTCAGGACGAGTCCATAGGAGCAGGTAGAGCGCCCCCTGCAGGAGGAGGGTCAGCTCCACGACAACAGACTCCAGAGGAGAAGAACATCTCCGCATGTTCACTGAACCTCAATGAAGTCAGACAGTGTTCTGCCGAGCCCGGAGAGACATGGAGTGATGACTGTTCTGCAGCTTGAAGAGACGTGTCGTGACTGGTGAATGTGGTTTATTATAACTTAAGAGAAGTGATGCACTACCAACGCAAACACACGGGAGAGATGTGTCCCCGGGGGGTGAGATGAGTCTTCTCCTTTATTCACGATCAATTGATTAATTGACTACTGGTGACTAACAGTCCATGTCTGTCTCCAGGATGTTTACGAGGGCTACGTGCTTCACGTGGCGAGAGTCGCGTGTTGACGCGACTCTCTCCCCAAACGGCTCTGCCTCCTGCCTCAACGTAACTCCTCCAGCCAATCAGAGGAGAGCGCGTCATAGCGTGTGTCCGTTGAGCTCGCTGACGGAGTGTTTGTCTTCAGTCGGTTATCGCGTTTAAAACACAAACGGTCTTTGAAACGGACTTTATAATCACTTAATATCCACAAGCTGTGAATAAACTCAACGTCCGATGCTGTGAAGTCTTTCTTACCGCCGCGGAACGTTTCACCGGCATCCTCCACGCCGTTAGCTTTTAAACAAGCTAAGCTAGTTAGCTTCGCTCATTATCCAAGTTTAAATATATAGAGGAACTATTTTATTCTCAAGTGAACTCCGCACATGTGTTTGTGGTGAAACGTGTGGTTCGTGACCGGCTTCTGGTGGCGTTCAGTGCGGCTGGAGGGGTCAATGTGACGTGGAGTCTGGCTCCAGGTGGACCCGCATGACCCCATGAAACACCTGCACGGCTCGTAGATGCCTCCTCTGCTCAGCGACGTCACCTGCCAGTGCCAACCCGGCGAGACCGACCGAGGGACCCACCGAGGGACCGACCGAGGGACCGACCGAGGGACCGACCGAGGGACCCACCGAGGGACCGACCGAGGGACCCACCGAGGGACCGACCGAGGGACCCACCGAGGGACCGACCGAGGGACCCACCGAGGGACCGACCGAGAGACCGACCGAGGGACCCACCGAGGGACCGACCGAGGGACCGACCGAGAGACCGACCGAGAGACCCACCGAGGGACCGACCGAGGGACCCACCGAGGGACCGACCGAGGGACCGACCGAGGGACCCACCGAGGGACCGACCGAGGGACCCACCGAGGGACCCACCGAGGGACCCACCGAGGGACCGACCGAGGGACCCACCGAGGGACCGACCGAGGGACCCACCGAGGGACCGACCGAGGGACCCACCGAGGAACCGACCGAGGGACCGACCGAGGACCCACCGAGGGTCCGACCGAGGGACCCACCGAGGGACCGACGAGGACCGACCGAGGGACCCACCGAGGAACCGACCGAGAGACCGACCGAGGAACCGACCGAGAGACCGACCGAGGGACCCACCGAGGGACCGACCGAGGGACCCACCGAGGCGCTGGAGGTGGGCACGCCGAAGAACCCCCCTCAGGGGCCCCTTCATCAGAACCCGTCTCTGCGGGTCGCCCCGCGGACCCCGGCCCGCCAGCGCGTCCATGTGACACATGCGGAGGCCCCGAGGAGCACCGGCTGAAGGGGCTGTTCCAGGTCCTGGATGTGAACGGGGACGGAGGCATCTGCGTCAACGACCTGAGCATCGGGCTGAAGAGGCTCGGCGTGCATCGCACGGAACACGAGCTCATGGTAAGTGTTGAGGTCACTTCCGTTGGAGGTCTGTGGCAGGTCTATAGCAGGTCTGTAGCAGGTCTGTAGCAGGTCTATAGCAGGTCTGTAGCAGGTCTATAGCAGGTCTGTAGCAGGTCTACAGCAGGTCTGTAGCAGGTCTGTAGCAGGTCTGTAGCAGGTCTGTAGCAGGTCTATAGCAGGTCTGTAGCAGGTCTGTAGCAGGTCTATAGCAGGTCTATAGCAGGTCTGTAGCAGGTCTGTAGCAGGTCTGTCTGTGGCAGGTGTCAGGACCTCATACATGTGTTTGTGGTGAAACCAGTGTGAATGACTGATGTTAATGACGCAGCAGCATGAGGAGGAGGGAGGGAGGGAGGAGGAGGAGGAGAGAGAGGAGGAGGGAACCCTGCTCCCCCCCCCCCCTCCTCTCTCTCTCCTGCTCGGGCATGAATTAATTCCCATCCTGCAACGCCGTCCTCTATTGGCCGAGGGGCTGGGTGCTGGACCGGGGACCTGCTCCTACAGGCTGCTGTGATTGGTCAGACTCGCTGCAGTGAGGATGCAGCTTTCTGGAGGCTGCTTGCTGCATTGATGCTGCTGCCGGTGGATCCTCCTCAACATGAGACTCTGGGTCTGCTTCACGGAGAACTACAGTTACAACAGTTAGAAAGTCTGTCACCTGGCTCTCTACTTCACAATGAGGACGAGATTCAGGACGAAGATCAGACGTAGACCCTGATCTGGACCAGTGATCTGGACCAGTGATCTGGACCAGTCCTCTGCGGTCCCACGCTGTCCTCTGGTGACTTCTGTGAAGTTGAACTCTTTGAACCCGCTCCGTGCCGTGAGCCCAGTTAGAGATGAAGAGTCTCTTTAGCAGAGCGCAGTGTGCGCCAGGGGAACCGGAGCCGGAGGAAGCCTCTGCACACGGCCCTGACGGCACAGAGACCACCGTATTCATTCTGATGACGCCACCTCCACACCAGGTAAGACGGAGCAGGTGGTCAGCGCTGACGTTTATATGCAGCTCCACACTAATGTAGCACTCAGAGCTACCAGAGGCTGCCAGAGCTAACAGAGGCTACCAGAACTAACAGAGGCTACCAGAGGCTGCCAGAGCTAACAGAGGCTACCAGAACTACTAGAGCGACGTCCTGTTGAAGCTCAAAGAATGAGTTGGAATACTTAGTAATGATCCATGATATACCTCATGATCACTGCTCTAATGCAACAGCCAGGAAGTACGCCATGCAACACAGGGCAACACAGAGATACACAGAGATACACAGAGCAACACAGAGCAACAAAGAGATACACAGAGCAACACAGAGATACACAGAGCAACACAGAGATACATAGAGCAACACAGAGATACACAGAGCAACACAGATACACAGAGCAACACAGAGCTACACAGAACTACACAGAGCAACACAGAGATACACAGAGCAACACAGAGATACACAGAGCAACACAGAACAACACAGAGATACACAGAGCAACAAAGAGATACACAGAGATACACAGAACAACACAGAGCAACACAGAGATACACAGAACAACACAGAGCTACACAGAACTACACAGAGCAACACAGGGCAACACAGAGATACACAGGGCAACACAGAGATACACAGGGCAAGACAGAGCAACACAGAGCAACAAAGAGATACACAGAGATACACAGAGCAACACAGAGATACACAGATACACAGAGCAACACAGAGATACACAGAGATACACAGAGCAACACAGAGCAACACAGAGATACACAGAGCAACACAGAGATACACAGAGCAACACAGAGATACACAGAGCAACACAGAGATACACAGAGCAACACAGATACACAGAGCAACACAGAGCTACACAGAGCAACACAGAGCAACACAGAGATACACAGAGCAACACAGAGATACACAGAGCAACACAGAGCAACACAGAGATACACAGAGCAACAAAGAGATACACAGAGCAACACAGAGCAACACAGAGATACACATAGCAACACAGAGCAACAAAGAGATACACAGAGCAACACAGAGATACACAGAGCAACACAGAGCAACACAGAGATACACAGAGCAACACAGAGATACACAGAACAACACAGAACAACTCAGAACAACACAGAGATACACAGAGCAACACAGATACACAGAACAACACAGAGCAACACAGAGCAACACAGAGATACACAGGGCAACACAGAGATACACAGGGCAACAAAGAGATACACAGAGCAACACAGAGATACACAGATACACAGAGCAACACAGAGATACATAGAGCAACACAGAGATACACAGATACACAGAGCAACACAGAGATACATAGAGCAACACAGAGCAACACAGAGATACACAGAGCAACCAGTAGCTCTATCAATGTTAGATGGCACCGGCATCTTGATGTTATTGCCGTATCATTTATCAAACCAGGACCTAGTGAAACATATTAACCCACCGTCTAGACCAGTGGTCACCAACCTTTTTGAGCCCAAGATCCCTGACCTCCGCCTTCATGACCGGCAAGATCTACCTATAATACCGAGGTATTATATACACAGAGGCTTTTTATTTGGCCTAATTCTAATTGAATGAAATCAAAACACTTTGGTCCAGCTTTCAAATTGATGAGACCAGGAACACAGAATTTAAGTGCAATATAAAAAGTAAGATATTTGTTCACCGCACACAATATGAACAAGAAAAAACACATTTGCAATTAGCAGCTGGATAAACTACCAATATAAATGTTGTATTTGTTTACATTACAACACGACACTGACAACATGAACAGTCAGTGCAACTCATGTAAGTTCAGCTCTCATCATAATGCCATCATGTCATGTGACTCCAGTCAGTGTGATGGCTGTGACTGAACTCTGTCTGTGAGCTTGTAGTTAGTTCATAAGCACAGACAGACAGTCTGAGGCCGTCTGTGAGCTGCTGTCAGTAATCCAGCTCCTGGTCTTTGATTTAGTGATTTTCTCAACTTCACTGACGAGTTTTTCAGGGGCAAATTTGGTATTCATGAAAGTTGTTTCATCTGGGATTGGTTCTGAAGTCAGCCCGTTGGTGAATGCGTTCACATCAGCTCAACAGACATCCTCAGATTTAAATCATTATAATAATAATATATATGAGATCACCATTTGGGACTCCTGCATCTGTGCTTTTTCAAATAATAGAACAAATACAATTGCAATCACTTTCAAGTAAACCAGATTGCTCCATCAGACAAGAAAAAAGCTTAATGTTGAGCTTTTGTTTTGAAGGACAACAGCAGAAAAGCCCAACTCACGGAGGTAAGACCTGGCAAGTCGCCAAGAATCTCGGCTGTCGCGCATGCGCAGGTGTAACCTGTTAATGTCGTAACGTAAACATTTACACTAAGGTACAGGCATTACAACATTTATTTATTGATGACGTAGTTGTATGTCTTGTACTTTGAACTTGTGTAATATGTAAAGTTATGAATAAAGGTATTTCTGCATTTCCCCGCGCCACCTGTACTATACGCTCCCCTCTTTCAGGAGCACAGCTGACAACACGGCTGTCAGAGAACCCGCTTTCAGACGTTCATTAAAATCAGGCGGAGATCTTTTCTGACGTCGATCTTCCAGTCAGGAAGAAAACGTTTCAGAAGACACTTCAGAAAATGTTCGAGAACGAGGAACAATGTGTTTCTGATTTTATTTTCATTTTATTTTGGAGATCGACAGGAACGTCTCTCGAGATCGACATCCGAATCGGGTTGGCGACCACTGGTCTAGACCACCGTCTACACCACGATCCAGACCAGTCCAGACCACCATCCAGACCACCGTCTAGACCACTGTCTACACCACCGTCTAGACCACCATCCAGACCACCGTCTACACCACCGTCTAGACCACCGTCTAGACCACCATCCAGACCACCGTCTACACCACCATCCAGACCAACGTCTAGACCACCATCCAGACCACCGTCTAGACCACCATCCAGACCACCATCTACACCACCGTCTAGACCACCATCCAGACCACCGTCTACACCACCAACTAGACCACCGTCTAGACCACCATCCAGACCACCGTCTAGACCACCATCCAGACCACCGTCTAGACCACCATCCAGACCACCATCTACACCACCGTCTAGACCACCATCCAGACCACCGTCTACACCACCAACTAGACCACCATCCAGACCACCGTCTACACCACCATCCAGACCACCGTCTAGACCACCATCCAGACCACCATCTACACCACCGTCTAGACCACCATCCAGACCACCGTCTAGACCACCATCCAGACCACCACCATCAGACCACCATCCAGACCACCATCCAGACCACCGTCTAGACCACCATCCAGACCACCGTCTACACCACCAACTAGACCACCGTCTAGACCACCATCCAGACCACCGTCTACACCACCATCCAGACCACCGTCTACACCACCATCCAGACCACCGTCTAGACCACCATCTATACCACCATCCAGGCCACCGTCTACACCACCATCCAGACCACCGTCTACACCACCAACTAGACCACCGTCTACACCACCATCCAGACCACCGTCTACACCACCATCCAGACCACCGTCTACGCCACCATCCAGACCACCGTCTACACCACCGTCTACACCACCATCCAGACCACCGTCTACACCACCAACTAGACCACTATCCAGACCACCGTCTAGACCACCATCCAGACCACCGTCTACACCACCATCCAGGCCACCGTCTACACCACCAACTACACCACCATCCAGACCACCGCTCACACCACCATCAGACCACCGTCTACACCACCAACTAGACCACCATCCAGACCACCGTCTAGACCACCGTCTACACCACCATCCAGACCACCATCCAGACCACTGTCTAGACCACCATCTACACCACCATCCAGACCACCGTCTAAACCACCATCCAGACCACTGTCTACACCACCGTCTAGACTACATATGGATCCGATGACCACCATCAGACCACCGTCTGAACACCACCATCAGACCGTCCATTGACCACATGTGTGATAATGTCTGTAGGACCTTTACCTCAGAGACCACCATCCAGACCACCGTCTGTAGGACCTTTACCTCAGAGACCACCATCCAGACCACCGTCTGTAGGACCTTTACCTCAGAGACCACCATCCAGACCACCGACTGTAGGACCTTTACCTCAGACAGACCACCACCTCAGACCACCATCCAGACCACCGCTGTGGGACCAGGACCTTTACCTCAGAGACCACCATCCAGACCACCCTCTGGGACCTTTACCTCAGAGACCACCATCCAGACCACCGACTGTAGGGACCTTTACCTCAGAGACCACCATCCAGACCACTGTCTGTAGGACCTTTACCTCAGAGACCACCATCCAGACCACCGACTGTAGGACCTTTACCTCAGAGACCACCATCCAGACCACCGACTGTAGGACCTTTACCTCAGAGACCACCATCCAGACCACCGACTGTAGGACCTTTACCTCAGAGACCACCTCATGCACTAAAGGAACATGTGAACGCTTTACTGGTGAGGCTGTATTCAACTTCACATCTTCTTCGATGGTGGCTTTACACGCTATGATCACTTCTTCTGACTTTAAACGTGGATGTAACGGTCGTGGTGAGGTGGTTCCCCCACTCGTGGCCTCTGGTCTCCATCCTGTGACTCCTTGTCTTCACTAGCTGAGCACCTCCTTCATCGTTTCCTCTGATGTGTTCGTGCTCCAGAGCTGGACTCCTTCCAGTTGGCGGTGTGTTGGTGGTCTTCAGACCTCGACGGCTCCTCTGGCCACGCAGCTATAGGGCGATTTTTACTATAACAATATGCTTGGCCGATAATGTTTCTGTAAATGCTTCATCGTGAAACGTGTACAATGAGCTGAGCATGAAGTCACTCAAAGGATTCTTCACCTCTTCTCTCTTACAGAAAATAGTGAAAGCAGGAGATAAAGACCTGGACGGACAGCTGGACTTCAAGGAGTTTGTTCATTATCTCAGAGACCACGAGAAGAAACTCCGGCTGGTCTTCAAGAGCCTGGACAAGAAGAACGATGGTACGGAGTCCTGTTCATCCTGTTGAGACCGTTAGAGTGGGAGTCATTGGGAAGGAGGCCTGGTCCAGAACAGAGGCTGGACCAGGACCAGCAGGTCCAATGGACCCTATGAGACGTGAAGTCACAAGGACTCAGGAGAGGAAGCAGAGTTAGTAATGTGTGATGGAGAGATGAAGATACATCCATGAGAGGAGAGGAGAGAGGTGCTCAGTGCATCCTAAACGTCCATAAGGAGAGAGGAGAGGAGCTCAGTGTATCCTAAGCGTCCATAAGGAGAGGAGAGAGGAGCTCAGTGTATCCTAAACGTCCATAAGGAGAGAGGAGCTCAGTGTATCCTAGCGTCCATAAGGAGAGAGGAGCTCAGTGTATCCTAAGCATCCATAAGGAGAGAGGAGCTCAGTGTATCCTAAGCGTCCATAAGGAGAGGAGAGAGGAGCTCAGTGTATCCTAAACGTCCATAAGGAGAGAGGAGAGAAGAGCTCAATGTATCCTAAGCGTCCATAAGGAGAGAGGAGAGAGGTGCTCAGTGTATCCTAAGCGTCCATAAGGAGAGAGGAGCTCAGTGTATCCTAAGTGTCCATAAGGAGAGAGGAGAGAGGAGCTCAGTGCATCCTAAACGTCCATAAGGAGAGAGGAGCTCAGTGTATCCTAAGCGTCCATAAGGAGAGAGGAGAGAGGAGCTAAGTGTATCCTAAACGTCCATAAGGAGAGAGGAGAGAGGAGCTCAGTGTATCCTAAGCATCCATAAAGAGAGAGGAGAGAGGAGCTCAGTGTATCCTAAACGTCCATAAGGAGAGAGGAGAGGAGCTCAGTGTATCCTAAGCGTCCATGAGGAGAGTAGAGAGGAGCTCAGTGTATCCTAAGCGTCCATAAGGAGAGAGGAGCTCAGTGTATCCTAAGCGTCCATGAGGAGAGAGGAGCTCAGTGTATCCTAAGCGTCCTTAAGAAGAGAGGAGAGGAGAGAGGAGCTCAGTGTATCCTAAACGTCTATAAGGAGAGAGGAGCTCAGTGTATCCTAAGCGTCCATAAGGAGAGAGGAGCTCAGTGTATCCTAAGCGTCCATAAGGAGAGAGGAGCTCAGTGTATCCTAAGCGTCCATAAGGAGAGAGGAGAGAGGAGCTCAGTGTATCCTAAGCGTCCATAAGGAAAGAGGAGAGAGGAGCTCAGTGTATCCTAAGCGTCCATAAGGAGAGAGGAGAGAGGTGCTCAGTGTATCCTAAGCGTCCATAAGGAGAGAGGAGAGGAGAGAGGAGCTCGGTGTATCCTAAGCGTCCTTAAGAAGAGAGGAGAGGAGAGAGGAGCTCAGTGTATCCTACGCGTATTTAAGGAGAGGAGAGAGGAGAGAGGAGCTCGGTGTATCCTAAGCGTCCTTAAGAAGAGAGGAGAGGAGTGAGGAGCTCAGTGTATCCTACGCGTCCATAAGGAGAGAGGAGAGAGGAGCTCAGTGTATCCTAAACGTCCATAAGGAGAGAGGAGAGAGGAGCTCAATGTATCCTAAGCGTCCATAAGGAGAGAGGAGAGAGGTGCTCAGTGTATCCTAAACGTCCATAAGGAGAGAGGAGAGGAGAGAGGAGCTCAGTGTATCCTAAGCGTCCTTAAGGAGAGAGGAGAGGAGAGAGGAGCTCAGTGTATCCTAAGCATCCTTAAGAAGAGAGGAGAGGAGAGAGGAGCTCAGTGTATCCTACGCGTCCTTAAGGAGAGGAGAGAGCAGCTCAGTGTATCCTAAACGTCCATAAGGAGAGAGGAGCTCAGTGTATCCTCAGCGTCCATAAGGAGAGAGGAGAGAGGAGCTCAGTGTATCCTAAGCGTCCATAAGGAGAGAGGAGCTCAGTGTATCCTCAGCGTCCATAAGGAGAGAGGAGAGAGGAGCTCAGTGTATCCGAAACATCCATAAGGAGAGAGGAGAGGAGAGAGGAGCTCAGTGTATCCTAAGCGTCCATAAGGAGAGAGGAGAGTAGAGAGGAGCTCAGTGTATCCTAAGCGTCCATAAGGAGAGAGGAGCTCAGTGTATCCTAAGCGTCCATAAGGAGAGAGGAGAGGAGAGGGCTCAGTGTATCCTAAGCGTCCTTAAGGAGAGAGGGGAGGAGAGAGGCGCCCAGTGTTTCCTAAGCGTCTATAAGGAGAGGAGAGAGCTCAGTGTATCCTAAACATAAGGAGAGAGGAGAGAGGAGCTCAGTGTATCCTAAGCGTCCATAAGGAGAGAGGAGCTCAGTGTATCCTAAGCGTCCATAAGGAGAGAGGAGCTCAGTGTATCCTAAGTGTTCATAAGGAGAGAGGAGAGAGGAGCTCAGTGTATCCTAAGCGTCCATAAGGAGAGAGGAGAGAGGAGCCCAGTGTATCCTGGCGTCCATAAGGAGAGAGGAGAGAGAGAGCTCAGTGTATCCTAAGCGTCCATAAGGAGAGAGGAGAGAGGAGCTCAGTGTATCCTAAGCGTCCATAAGGAGAGGAGAGGTGCTCAGTGTATCCTAAGCGTCCATAAGGAGAGAGAGAGAGGAGCTCAGTGTATCCTAAGCGTCCATAAGGAGAGGAGAGAGGCTCAGTGTATCCTAAGCGTCCATAAGGAGAGAGGAGAGGGCTCAGTGTATCCTAAGCGTCCATAAGGAGAGAGGAGAGAGGAGCTCAGTGCATCCTCGCGTCCATAAGGAGAGAGAGCTCAGTGTATCCTAAGGGTCCATAAGGAGAGAGGAGCTCAGTGTATCCTGGCGTCCATAAGGAGAGAGGAGAGAGGCTCAGTGTATCCTAAGCATCCATAAGGAGAGAGGAGAGAGGAGCTCAGTGTATCCTAAGCGTCCATCAGGAGAGAGGAGAGAGGAGCTCAGTGTATCCTAGCGTCCATAAGGAGAGAGGAGAGAGGAGCTCAGTGTATCGTAGCGTCCATAAGGAGAGAGCTCAGTGTATCCTAAACGTCCATAAGGAGAGAGGAGAGAGGAGCTCAGTGTATCCTAAGCGTCCATAAGGAGAGAGGAGAGAGAGGAGCTCAGTGTATCCTAAGCGTCTATAAGGAGAGAGGAGGGCTCAGTGTATCCTAAGCGTCTATAAGGAGAGAGGAGCTCAGTGTATCCTAAGCATCCATAAGGAGAGGAGAGCTCAGTGTATCCTAAGCGTCCATAAGGAGGGCTCAGTGTATCCTAAGCGTCCATAAGGAGAGAGAGGAGAGAGAGGGCTCAGTGTCCTAGCGTCCATAAGGAAGGAGAGAGGAGCTCAGTGTATCCTGGCGTCCATAAGGAGAGAGGAGAGGTGCTCAGTGTATCCTAAGCGTCCATAAGGAGAGAGAGAGCTCAGTGTATCCTAAGCGTCCATAAGGAGAGGAGGAGAGGAGGGCTCAGTGTATCCTAAGCGTCCATAAGGAGAGAGAGAGCTCAGAAGGAGAGAGGAGCTCAGTGTATCCTAAGCGTCCATAAGGAGAGAGGAGGCTCAGTGTCAGGAGAGAGGAGCTCAGTGTATCCTAAGCGTCCATAAGGAGAGAGAGAGAGCTCAGTGTATCCTAAGCGTCCTTAAGGAGAGAGGAGAGAGGGCTCAGTGTATCCTAAGCGTCCATAAGGAGAGGAGAGAGGGCTCAGTGTATCCTAAGCGTCCATAAGGAGAGAGGAGAGAGGGCTCAGTGTATCCTAAGCGTCCATAAGGAGAGGAGAGGGCTCAGTGTATCCTAAGCGTCCATAAGGAGAGAGGAGAGGGGCTCAGTGTATCCTAAGCGTCCATAAGGAGAGAGGAGAGGAGAGAGGAGCTCAGTGTATCCTAAGCGTCCATAAGGAGAGAGGAGAGGAGAGCAGCTCAGTGTATCCTAAGCGTCCATAAGGAGAGGAGAGGAGCTCAGTGTATCCTAAGCGTCCATAAGGAGAGAGGAGAGGAGCTCAGTGTATCCTAAGCATCCATAAGGAGAGAGGAGAAGAGAGGGCTCAGTGTATCCTAGCGTCCATAAGGAGGGAGGAGAGAGGAGCTCAGTGTATCCTGGCGTCCATAAGGAGAGAGGAGAGAGAGGGCTCAGTGTATCCTAAGCGTCCATAAGGAGAGAGGAGCTCAGTGTATCCTAAGGAGAGAGGAGCTCAGTGTATCCTGGCGTCCATAAGGAGAGAGAGGGCTCAGTGTATCCTAAGCGTCCATAAGGAGAGGAGAGGAGCTCAGTGTATCCTAAGCGTCCATAAGGAGAGAGGAGAGAGAGCTCAGTGTATCCTAAGTCATAAGGAGGAGCGTCCATAAGGAGAGAGAGGAGCTCAGTGTATCCTAAGCGTCCATAAGGAGAGAGGAGAGGAGAGGAGCTCAGTGTATCCTAAGCGTCCATAAGGAGAGAGGAGCTCAGTGTATCCTAAGCGTCCATAAGGAGAGAGGAGCTCAGTGTATCCTAAGTCCATAAGGAGAGGAGAGGAGCTCAGTGTATCCTAAGCGTCCATAAGGAGGAGAGAGAGGAGGCTCAGTGTATCCTAAGCGTCCATAAGGAGAGAGGAGAGAGGAGAGGAGCTCAGTGTATCCTAAGCGTCCATAAGAGAGAGAGAGGAGAGGAGAGAGGGCTCAGTGTATCCTAAGCGTCCTTAAGGAGAGAGGAGAGAGACAGCTCAGTGTATCCTAAGCGTCCATAAGGAGAGAGAGAGCTCAGTGTATCCTAGCGTCCATAAGGAGAGGGAGAGCTCAGTGTATCCTAAGCGTCCATAAGGAGAGGAGAGAGGGCTCAGTGTATCCTAAGCGTCCATAAGGAGAGAGGAGGAGGAGAGAGGAGCTCAGTGTATCCTAAGCATCCTAAGGAGAGAGGAGAGAGAGCTCAGTGTATCCTAAGGCGTCCATAAGGAGAGAGAGAGCTCAGTGTATCCTAAGCGTCCATAAGGAGAGAGGAGAGGGCTCAGTGTATCCTAAGCGTCCATAAGGAGAGAGGAGAGAGAGGAGCTCAGTGTATCCTAAGCGTCCATAAGGAGAGAGGAGAGAGGGCTCAGTGTATCCTGGCGTCCATAAGGGAGAGAGGAGGGAGAGAGGAGGGAGAGAGGAGCTCAGTGTATCCTAAGCGTCCATAAGGAGAGAGGAGAGGAGAGAGGGCTCAGTGTATCCTAAGCGTCCATAAGGAGAGAGGAGGGCTCAGTGTATCCTAGCGTCTATAAGGAGAGAGGAGAGGAGCTCAGTGTATCCTAAGCGTCTATAAGGAGAGAGAGCTCAGTGTATCCTAAGCGTCCATAAGGAGAGGAGAGAGGAGCTCAGTGTATCCTAAGCGTCCATAAAGAGAGGAGGAGCTCAGTGTATCCTGGCGTCCATAAGGAGAGAGGAACTCAGTGTATCCTAAGCGTCCATAAGGAGAGAGGAGCTCAGTGTATCCTAAGCGTCCATAAGGAGAGAGGAGGTCAGTGTATCCTAAGCATCCATAAGGAGAGAGGAGAGAGAGGAGCTCAGTGTATCCTGGCGTCCATAAGGAGAGAGAGGAGAGGGCTCAGTGTATCCTAAGCGTCCATAAGGAGAGAGAGGAGAGAGAGGGAGCTCAGTGTATCCTGGCGTCCATAAGGAGAGAGGAGAGAGGTGCTCAGTGTATCCTAAGCGTCCATAAGGAGAGAGGAGAGGCTCAGAGAGGAGCTCAGTGTATCCTAAGCGTCCATAAGGAGAGGAGAGAGAGGAGCTCAGTGTATCCTGGCGTCCATAAGGAGAGGAGAGAGAGGCTCAGTGTATCCTAGCGTCCATAAGGAGAGAGGAGCTCAGTGTATCCTAAGCGTCCATAAGGAGAGAGGAGAGGGCTCAGTGTATCCTAAGCGTCCATAAGGAGAGAGAGAGAGGCTCAGTGTATCCTAAGCGTCCATAAGGAGAGAGGAGAGGAGAGAGGAGCTCAGTGTATCCTAAGCGTCCATAAGGAGAGAGGGGAGGAGAGAGGAGCTCAGTGTATCCTAAACGTCCATAAGGAGAGAGGAGAGGGCTCAGTGTATCCTAAGCGTCCATAAGGAGAGAGGAGAGGGCTCAGTGTATCCTAAGCGTCCATAAGGAGAGAGGAGAGGGCTCAGTGTATCCTAAGCGTCCATAAGGAGAGAGGGGAGGAGGGCTCAGTGTATCCTAAGCGTCCATAAGGAGAGAGAGAGCTCAGTGTATCCTAAACCATAAGGAGAGAGGAGCTCAGTGTATCCTAGCGTCCATAAGGAGAGAGGAGAGGAGGAGAGGGCTCAGTGTATCCTAAGCGTCCATAAGGAGAGAGGAGAGGAGAGAGGAGCTCAGTGTATCCTAAGCATCCATAAGGAGAGAGGAGAGAGGAGCTCAGTGTCTCCTAAGCGTCTATAAGGAGAGGAGGAGAGAGGAGCTCAGTGTATCCTAGCGTCCATAAGGAGAGAGAGGAGCTCAGTGTATCCTAAGCGTCCATAAGGAGAGAGGAGCTCAGTGTATCCTAAGCGTCCATAAGGAGAGAGGAGCTCAGTGTATCCTAAGCGTCCATAAGGAGAGAGAGGAGAGGGCTCAGTGTATCCTAAGCGTCCATAAGGAGAGAGGAGGGAGCTCAGTGTATCCTAAGCGTCCATAAGGAGAGAGAGAGACTCAGTGTATCCTAAGCGTCCATAAGGAGAGAGAGCTCAGTGTATCCTAAGCGTCCATAAGGAGAGAGGAGAGAGAGGAGCTCAGTGTATCCTAAGCGTCCATAAAGAGAGGAGAGAGGAGGAGGCTCAGTGTATCCTAAGGCGTCTATAAGGAGAGGAGCTCAGTGTATCCTAAGCGTCCATAAGGAGAGAGGAGGGGAGCTCAGTGTATCCTAAGCGTCCATAAGGAGAGAGGAGCTCAGTGTATCCTAAGCGTCCATAAGGAGAGAGGAGAGAGGAGCTCAGTGTATCCTAAGCGTCCATAAGGAGAGAAGAGAGGAGCTCAGTGTATCCTAAGCGTCCATAAGGAGAGAGGAGAGGAGGGCTCAGTGTATCCTAAGCGTCCATAAGGAGAGAGGAGGCTCAGTGTATCCTAAGCGTCTATAAGGAGAGAGGAGAGAGCTCAGTGTATCCTAAGCGTCCATAAGGAGAGAGTGTATCCTAAGCCATAAGGAGAGAGAGGGCTCAGTGTATCCTATGCGTCTATAAGGAGAGAGGAGCTCAGTGTATCCTAAGCGTCCATAAGGAGAGGAGAGAGGCTCAGTGTATCCTAGCGTCCATAAGGAGAGAGGAGAGGAGGAGCTCAGTGTATCCTAAGCGTCCATAAGGAGAGAGAGGAGAGGAGCTCAGTGTATCCTAAGCGTCCATAAGGAGAGAGGAGAGGAGGGCTCAGTGTATCCTAAGCGTCCATAAGGAGAGGGCTCAGAGGAGAAGGAGAGGGCTCAGTGTATCCTAAGCGTCCATAAGGAGAGAGGAGAGGAGAGGGCTCAGTGTATCCTAAGCGTCCATAAGGAGAGGAGAGAGAGCTCAGTGTATCCTAAGCGTCCATAAGGAGAGAGAGAGAGGAGCTCAGTGTATCCTAAAGCGTCCATAAGGAGAGAGAGGAGAGAGGAGCTCAGTGTATCCTAAGCGTCCATAAGGAGAGAGCAGAGGAGAGGGCTGCTCAGTGTATCCTCAGCGTCCATAAGGACAGAGGAGCTCAGTGTATCCTAAGCGTCCATAAGGAGAGAGAGAGGAGCTCAGTGTATCCTCAGCGTCCATAAGGAGAGAGGAGAGAGGAGCTCAGTGTATCCTAAGCGTCCATAAGGAGAGAGGAGAGGCTCAGTGTCCTAAGCGTCCATAAGGAGAGAGGAGAGAGAGAGCTCAGTGTATCCTAAGCGTCCATAAGGAGAGGAGGAGCTCAGTGTATCCTAGCGACCATAAGGAGAGAGGAGAGAGGAGAGGCTCAGTGTATCCTAGCGTCCATAAGGAGAGAGGAGAGGAGAGCTCAGTGTATCCTAAGCATCCATAAGGAGAGAGGAGCTCAGTGTAGCCTAAGCGTCTATAAGGAGAGAGGAGCTCAGTGTATCCTAAGCGTCCATAAGGAGAGAGGAGCTCAGTGTATCCTAAACGTCCATAAGGAGAGAGAGGCTCAGTGTATCCTAAGCGTCCATAAGGAGAGAGGAGAGGAGAGGAGCTCAGTGTATCCTAAGCGTCCATAAGGAGAGAGGAGAGAGGAGCTCAGTGCATCCTAAGCGTCTATAAGGGAGAGGAGGAGCTCAGTGTCTCCTAAACGTCCATAAGGAGAGAGAGGAGCTCAGTGTATCCTAAGCGTCCATAAGGAGAGAGGAGCTCAGTGTATCCTAAGCGTCCATAAGGAGAGAGGAGCTCAGTGTATCCTAAGCGTCCATAAGGAGAGAGGAGAGAGGAGCTCAGTGTATCCTAAGCGTCCATAAGGAGAGAGGAGAGAGGAGCTCAGTGTATCCTAAGCGTCCATAAGGAGAGAGGAGAGAGGAGCTCAGTGTATCCTAAGCGTCCATAAGGAGAGGAGAGAGGAGCTCAGTGTATCCTAAGCGTCCATAAGGAGAGGAGAGAGAGAGGAGCTCAGTGTATCCTAAGCGTCCATAAGGAGAGAGGAGAGAGGAGCTCAGTGTATCCTAAGCGTCCATAAGGAGAGAGGAGAGAGGAGCTCAGTGTATCCTAAGCGTCCATAAGGAGAGAGGAGAGGAGCTCAGTGTATCCTAAGCGTCCATAAGGAGAGAGGAGAGAGAGGAGCTCAGTGTATCCTAAGCGTCCATAAGGAGAGAGGAGAGAGGAGCTCAGTGTATCCTAAGCGTCCATAAGGAGAGAGGAGAGCTCAGTGTATCCTAAGCCCATAAGGAGAGAGGAGAGGAGCTCAGTGTATCCTAAGCGTCTATAAGGAGAGAGAGAGGGCTCAGTGTATCCTAGCGTCCATAAGGAGAGAGGAGAGGAGCTCAGTGTATCCTAAGGCCCATAAGGAGAGAGAGGAGCTCAGTGTATCCTAAACGCCTATAAGGAGAGAGGAGCTCAGTGTATCCTAAGCGTCCATAAGGAGAGAGAGGAGCTCAGTGTATCCTAAGCGTCCATAAGGAGAGAGAGGGGAGAGGAGCTCAGTGTATCCTAAGCATCCATAAGGAGAGAGGAGAGAGGAGCTCAGTGTATCCTAAGCGTCCCTAAGGAGAGACCACAGGAGCTCAGTGTATCCTAAGGCCATAAGGAGAGGAGAGGAGCTCAGTGTATCCTAAGCGTCCATAAGGAGAGAGGAGCTCAGTGTATCCTAAGCGTCCATAAGGAGAGAGGAGAGAGGAGCTCAGTGTATCCTAAGCGTCCTTAAGGAGAGAGGAGAGGAGAGGAGCTCAGTGTATCCTAAGCGTCTATAAGGAGAGGAGAGAGGAGCTCAGTGTATCCTAAACATCTATAAGGAGAGAGGAGCTCAGTGTATCCTAAGCGTCCATAAGGAGAGAGGAGCTCAGTGTATCCTAAGCGTCCATAAGGAGAGAGGAGCTCAGTGTATCCTAAGCGTCCATAAGGAGAGAGGAGCTCAGTGTATCCTAAGCGTCCATAAGGAGAGAGGAACTCAGTGTATCCTAAGCGTCCATAAGGAGAGAGGAGCTCAGTGTATCCTAAGCGTCCATAAGGAGAGAGGAGAGGAGCTCAGTGTATCCTAAGCGTCCATAAGGAGAGAGGAGAGGAGCTCAGTGTATCCTAAGTCCATAAGGAGAGAGGAGAGGAGAGAGGAGCTCGGTGTATCCTAAGCGTCCTTAAGAAGAGAGGAGAGGAGAGAGGAGCTCAGTGTATCCTACGCGTCCTTAAGGAGAGGAGAGAGGAGCTCAGTGTATCCTAAACGTCCATAAGGAGAGAGGAGAGAGGAGCTCAATGTATCCTAAGCGTCCATAAGGAGAGAGGAGAGAGGTGCTCAGTGTATCCTAAACGTCCATAAGGAGAGAGGAGAGAGGAGCTCAGTGTATCCTAAGCGTCCATAAGGAGAGAGAGGAGAGAGGAGCTCAGTGTATCCTAAGCGCCCTTAAGGAGAGAGGAGAGGAGAGGAGCTCAGTGTATCCTAAACGTCTATAAGGAGAGAGGAGCTCAGTGTATCCTAAGCGTCCATAAGGAGAGAGGAGCTCAGTGTATCCTAAACGTCCATAAGGAGAGAGGAGCTCAGTGTATCCTAAACGTCTATAAGGAGAGAGGAGCTCAGTGTATCCTAAGTGTCCATAAGGAGAGAGGAGCTCAGTGTATCCTAAGCGTCCATAAGGAGAGAGGAGAGGAGAGAGGAGCTCAGTGTATCCTAAGCGCTCTTAAGGAGAGAGGAGAGGAGAGAGGAGCTCAGTGTATCCTAAACGTCTATAAGGAGAGAGGAGCTCAGTGTATCCTAAGCGTCCATAAGGAGAGAGGAGCTCAGTGTATCCTAAACGTCTATAAGGAGAGAGGAGCTCAGTGTATCCTAAGTGTCCATAAGGAGAGAGGAGCTCAGTGTATCCTAAACGTCTATAAGGAGAGAGGAGCTCAGTGTATCCTAAGCGTCCATAAGGAGAGAGGAGAGGAGAGAGGAGCTCAGTGTATCCTACGCGTCCTTAAGGAGAGGAGAGAGCAGCTCAGTGTATCCTAAACGTCCATAAGGAGAGAGGAGCTCAGTGTATCCTCAGCGTCCATAAGGAGAGAGGAGAGGAGCTCAGTGTATCCTAAGCGTCCATAAGGAGAGAGGAGAGGAGCTCAGTGTATCCTAAACGTCCATAAGGAGAGAGGAGAGAGGAGCTCAGTGTATCCTAAGCATCCATAAGGAGAGAGGAGAGGAGCTCAGTGTATCCTAAGCGTCCATAAGGAGAGAGGAGAGAGGAGCTCAGTGTATCCTAAGCGTCCATAAGGAGAGAGGAGAGGAGAGGAGCTCAGTGTATCCTAAGCGTCCATAAGGAGAGAGGAGCTCAGTGTATCCTAAGCGTCCATAAGGAGAGAGGAGAGGAGAGAGGAGCTCAGTGTATCCTAAGCGTCCTTAAGGAGAGAGGAGAGGAGAGAGGAGCTCAGTGTATCCTAAACATCTATAAGGAGAGAGGAGCTCAGTGTATCCTAAGCGTCCATAAGGAGAGAGGAGCTCAGTGTATCCTAAGCGTCCATAAGGAGAGAGGAGCTCAGTGTATCCTAAGCGTCCATAAGGAGAGAGGAGCTCAGTGTATCCTAAGCGTCCATAAGGAGAGAGGAGAGAGGAGCTCAGTGTATCCTAAGCGTCCATAAGGAGAGAGGAGCTCAGTGTATCCTAAGCGTCCATAAGGAGAGAGGAGAGAGGAGCTCAGTGTATCCTAAGCGTCCATAAGGAGAGAGGAGAGAGGTGCTCAGTGTATCCTAAGCGTCCATAAGGGGAGAGGAGAGAGGAGCTCGGTGTATCCTAAGCGTCCTTAAGAGGAGAGGAGAGAGGAGCTCAGTGTATCCTACGCGTCCTTAAGGAGAGGAGAGAGGAGCTCAGTGTATCCTAAACGTCCATAAGGAGAGAGGAGCTCAATGTATCCTAAGCGTCCATAAGGAGAGAGGAGAGAGGTGCTCAGTGTATCCTAAACGTCCATAAGGAGAGAGGAGAGAGGAGCTCAGTGTATCCTAAGCGTCCATAAGGAGAGAGGAGAGGAGAGAGGAGCTCAGTGTATCCTAAGCGTCCTTAAGGAGAGAGGAGAGGAGAGAGGAGCTCAGTGTATCCTAAACGTCTATAAGGAGAGAGGAGCTCAGTGTATCCTAAGCGTCCATAAGGAGAGAGGAGCTCAGTGTATCCTAAACGTCCATAAGGAGAGAGGAGCTCAGTGTATCCTAAACGTCTATAAGGAGAGAGGAGCTCAGTGTATCCTAAGTGTCCATAAGGAGAGAGGAGCTCAGTGTATCCTAAACGTCTATAAGGAGAGAGGAGCTCAGTGTATCCTAAGCGTCCATAAGGAGAGAGGAGAGGAGAGAGGAGCTCAGTGTATCCTAAGCATCCTTAAGAAGAGAGGAGAGGAGAGAGGAGCTCAGTGTATCCTACGCGTCCTTAAGGAGAGGAGAGAGGAGCTCAGTGTATCCTAAGCGTCCATAAGGAGAGAGGAGAGAGGAGCTCAGTGTATCCTAAGCGTCCATAAGGAGAGAGGAGAGAGGTGCTCAGTGTATCCTAAGCGTCCATAAGGAGAGAGGAGAGGAGAGAGGAGCTCAGTGTATCCTAAGCGTCCATAAGGAGAGAGGAGCTCAGTGTATCCTAAGCGTCCATAAGGAGAGAGGAGAGAGGAGCTCAGTGTATCCTAAGCGTCCCCCTCAGCCTCTCAGCCTCTAGCAGCATCTCCAGGTGAACCTGGTTCAGGTTTAACTATCAGACCATCAGGAGGAAAGACTTCAGTCTCCATGAGGGGGCGGAGTCTCCAGGACTGAAGGTGGAACTGGTTCATAAAAGAGGAGGAGCTTGAGACCTGAAGGCTCTGGCTCCTCCTACTTTAGACTATAGGGACTACAAGTAGCCCCGCCTCTAGTGAGGCAGCTTTCTAGTGGGGTAACATGGTACTACAAGCTCTCTAGTGGGGTAACATGGTACTACAAGCTCTCTAGTGGGGTAACATGGCACTACAAGCTCTCTAGTGGGGTAACATGTTACTACAAGCTCTCTAGTGGGGTAACATGTTACTACAAGCTCTCTAGTGGGGTAACATGGTACTACAAGCTCTCTAGTGGGGTAACATGGTACTACAAGCTCTCTAGTGGGGTAACATGGTACTACAAGCTCTCTAGTGGGGCAACATGGTACTACAAGCTCTCTAGTGGGGTAACATGGTACTACAAGCTCTCTAGTGGGGTAACATGGTACTACAAGCTCTCTAGTGGGGTAATATGGTACTACAAGCTCTCTAGTGGGGCAACATGGTACTACAAGCTCTCTAGTGGGGTAATATGGTACTACAAGCTCTCTAGTGGGGTAACATGGTACTACAAGCTCTCTAGTGGGGCAACATGGTACTACAAGCTCTCTAGTGGGGTAACATGGTACCACAAGCCTCTAGTGGGGTAACATGGTACAACAAGCTCTCTAGTGGGGTAACATGGTACTACAAGCTCTCTAGTGGGGCAATATGGTACTACAAGCTCTCTAGTGGGGTAATATGGTACTACAAGCTCTCTAGTGGGGTAACATAGTACTACAAGCTCTCTAGTGGGGTAATATGGTACTACAAGCTCTCTAGTGGGGTAACATGGTACTACAAGGTCTCTAGTGGGGTAACATGGTACTACAAGCTCTCTAGTGGGGCAACATGGTACTACAAGCTCTCTAGTGGGGTAACATGGTACTACAAGCTCTCTAGTGGGGTAACATGGTACTACAAGCTCTCTAGTGGGGTAACATGGTACTATGAGCTCTCTAGTGGGGTAACATGGTACTACGAGCTCTCTAGTGGGGTAACATGGTACTATGAGCTCTCTAGTGGGGTAACATGGTACTACAAGCTCTCTAGTGGGGTAATATGGTACTACAAGCTCTCTAGTGGGGCAACATGGTACTACAAGCTCTCTAGTGGGGCAACATGGTACTACAAGCTCTCTAGTGGGGCAACATGGTACCACAAGCTCTCTAGTGGGGTAATATGGTACTATGAGCTCTCTAGTGGGCAACATGGTACCACAAGCCTCTAGTGGGGTAATATGGTACCACAAGCTCTAGTGGGGTAACATGGTACCACAAGCCTCTAGTGGGGCAACATGGTACCACAAGCTCTCTAGTGGGTAATATAGTACTACAAGCTCTCTAGTGGGGTAACATGGTACTACAAGCTCTCTAGTGGGGTAACATGGTACTACAAGCTCTCTAGTGGGGTAACATGGTACTACAAGCTCTCTAGTGGGGCAACATGGTACTACAAGCTCTCTAGTGGGGCAACATGGTACTACAAGCTCTCTAGTGGGGTAACATGGTACTACAAGCTCTCTAGTGGGGCAACATGGTACTACAAGCTCTCTAGTGGGGTAACATGGTACTACAGGCTCTCTAGTGGGGTAACATGGTACTACAAGCTCTCTAGTGGGGTAATATGGTACTACAAGCTCTCTAGTGGGTTAACATGGTACTACAAGCTCTCTAGTGGGGTAACATGGTACTACAAGACGTTAGTGAGGCAGCTCTTGAACAATAAAATGAACAATGCAAGACTAGAAACAAACCCCTCCCTCTCTTTCTTTAGCAGGTGGCATCAAAGACAAACTTAGTTATTTGTGTAACCTCATATCACAGACAGCGCAGTGAACTCTGTCCTCAAGTCTCTGTAGTGGATCTAATGGAAGTCATGACTGTGTTCAGGGCGGATCGACTCCCAGGAGATCGTGCAGTCACTGCGAGACCTTGGGGTGAAGATCTCTGAGGAGCAGGCGGAGAAGATCCTCAAGAGGTGAGAGCAGCGCCTGATGTGAGGATGGGTTTGGTCCACTTGTAGTCTCCCGTCACGTTGAGGTTCTCCCTTCATGTTGAGGTTCTCCCATCACGTTGAGGTTCCCCCGTCACGTTGAGGTTCTCCCAGCACGTCGAGGTTCCCCTTCACGTCGAGGTTCTCCCGTCACGTTGAGGTTCCCCGTCACGTTGAGGTTCCCCGTCACGTCGAGGTTCCCCATCACGCTGAGATTCCCCTTCACGTTGAGGTTCCCCCGTCACGTTGAGGTTCTCCCGTCACGTCGAGGTACCCCCGGCACGTCGAGGTTCTCCCGTCACGTCGAGGTTCCCCTAAACGTTGAGGTTCACCCGTCACGTTCAGGTTCTCCCGTCACGTCGAGGTTCTCCCGTCACGTTGAGGTTCTCCCGTCACGTCGAGGTTCCCCTTCACGTCGAGGTTCTCCCGTCACGTTGAGGTTCTCCCGTCACGTTGAGGTTCTCCCGTCACATTGAGGTTCCCCTTCACATTGAGGTTCCCCCGTCACGTTGAGGTTCTCCCATCACGTTGAGGTTCTCCCATCACGTTGAGG